>NC_064861.1:0-300000 GCF_024139225.1 Suncus etruscus | reverse complement strand
GTTGATTACTTAATTGTGAAAGGAAGACACTGATAGTTCCTGAACACTTCATATATATAAAATGTAAAAATTAATGTTAGGTAGAAAATATTAATGCTACAATTAATAAAAGAGGCCAAATGACTGATCGAATTATACTTTTGTAAATTCTGCTGTTATTGAATATATTTCTGCTACCTATGAAACTGTTATTCAAATTATTTTAAAGTTAAGCTATTCCAGTTATTTTTAACAATTTTTTTGTTTAACTACCAATTTCTTAGAGCCTTGTTTATATCTTTCCCAGATATATGTAGTTTTTTCCTTCTAAATTCTAAAGGTATCAGTTCTCTACCACTTAGGACAACATACTTCAGAGTATAAACTCTATTAAACCACTAGTTTTGTATTCTTTTCTGTCAATCATATGTTGGCAATTTATTTAACTTTCTAAATCTTAGTTTTTTATTCTGTTAAAATATTTTAATTATTGACTTTCTTATTAATAGTAAAATTTAAATGCAACAAGATGTAGAAAAATGTCACAGCCTTTTGACATAGAATCCTATGGCATAATCACCATGTTATTTTAAAATTATAAATAGATATTCTTTTCCTTTTTGTATTTGGATCACACCCAGAGATGCACAGGAATTACTGCTGGTAGTACTCAGGGAGCCATATGGGATGCTGGGGAATCAAACCTGGGTTAGCCATATTTAAGGCAAGCACCATTGTACTATTACTCTGGTCTTATACATTTTTTTCTTTTGAAAAAATTTACCAGTGGAATATTTGGGGTCTTCCCTTCCCAGTAATATGAGTACCTCTGATCCATTTCTGGTGGTACACGAGAATTATGTCATGCTGGGTATTAAACTCATGTTCTTTTCAGTGGTTAGACCATTTGAACTATTTTCTAGCCTCTGATGGAATAGTTTTTATTGTTTTGCCCTAATATGCTTACCTTTAATTACCAAATTAATCCCAACTTTTGCTCATGGATCTGAACAAAAACATATAATCTGTATTTTATAATAGTTCATTATTAGTCTCTGCTGAATGGCAAACATCTATATTTCTTTAAAGTGTTCCCAAGAACATGTTTTAAAATACCCACTTTATCAATTTTAGCTCCATTTTCTTTGTTGATATTATTGTTGAAAATTTACTAAAACTCACACAACCATGAATGTGGTGCTTATACATTTTGACTATGTGTTTTCTGAAAATAAAAATATATTACATATGTGTATATAAACATATACATAGCTGTGTTACTTACATAAATAATCATCATAACTCATAATTCCAGTGCTTATGTACATCTAGTTATAGTGCTTGTTGGACTTTTCTGTGTAATTAAGTAATCCTTTCCAATAATTGAATTTTTCACCATAGTACTAACATTGACTTCAATTTTTGCCAGAGACTAGATACTCTACTAAATTATTACATAATATTTAGCACACATGCATCACTAAAAATTGAACTCATGAACTCAAGCTTGAAAAGAAAGGCACTTTACCACTGACCTTTCATGTCAAATTTTAAATCCACTTCTATTAAAGTGGGGTCAGTGGCATTTGAATGAAAAGCATGGTCATAAATAGAAAAAGCTATAACTTAATTGTGAGATTAGAAGTGTAGAGTGTAGGATCATAAAGGTGGAACTGATTATTGAATCAATAAGAAAACTTTGAAGTAGTATTCAAGATATGTGTTCAGAGATAGTGAAGAATTAAATTAAACTGTAGTGAAACTATAAGATAAAATATATTCAGAATTAATCCTGAGAATGTATGTTAGTTGTCAGATCAGAACGAGTCCTAAATTCTTTGTTGTTGTTTTATTAAAACAATTGTGATCTACAGATTCCTTCAGAGTTAAATTTCAGATATACAATGAGTCAAGGACCTTCCCACCACTAATGTCTACCTCCCTCCACCATTGGATCCAGCATGCATCCTATACCACCATCCTTTGCCCCCTGACCTGCCAATTATAAAAGGTCCCTTTAAGTTTAGATTGTTAAAAAGTTTAGGTCCTTGATTCTATTATTATTGACTTTGTCTTGGACATTTAGTTCTGTCCTTATTCAGTTCCCAGCAAATGTATCTGAGGCCATTAAATTCTTTTTTTTTTTAAGAATTAATTTATCCAGGAGCCGGTGAGTTGGTGCTAGAGGTAAGGTGTCTTCCTTGCAAGCACTAGCCAAGGATCAGGACCACGGTTCGATCCCTCGGTGTCCCATATGGTCCTCCCAAGACAGGGGCAATTTCTGAGCGCTTAGCCAGGAATAACCTCTGAGCACCAAACAAGTGTGGCCTGAAAAAAACAAACAAACAAAAAAAAAGAATTAATTTATCCAATAGTCACCAGAAATTTCTTAATGTTTTGACATTAGAGTGAGCTGTAGTTATACATTGTTTTGTCACATCAAAAGTGACATGTTGAATGTATGGGGGAAAATGGAGAAAAGAGGATATGACCTTTCTTTTTAAAAATTTTTTAAACTTTTTACCACTCAGATGATATGACCTTTCTAATTAAAATTTTTACTTCCAATTATTTTTTTTTTAATTTTTAATTATGAGAAAGATGCAAAGATGGGGCCGGGAAGGTGGCGCTACAGGTTAGGTGTCCGCCTTGCAAGTGGATGGACCGCGGTTCGATCCCCCGGTGTCCCATATGGTCCCCGCAAGCCAGGGGTGATTTCTGAGCGCAGAACCAGGAGTAGCCCCTGAGCGTCAAACGGGTGTGGCCCAAAAACCAAAAAAAAAAAAAAAAAAAAAAAAAGAAAGATGCAAAGAAAGAGTACAAGGTAAAGTTACAGTGGAAGGACAATCACCCAGAAACAGAATTCTCAGAAATCCCCTTGCTGATATCTGAACTTTGATCTTTCAGCCAAAGAATATTAAGAAAAATAAAACAGAACCCATGTACAATTACTTTGTCCCACAAGTCCCAAAATTGTAATATAAAATATTTCTTAGCAGCACACAAAGCAATCTAAAGCCATAAAACTTATGTAACTCCTTAAACATCGAAGGCAAAGTACTTTTTACATTTCCATGCACATGCATATTAGTTTAAGTTAACCTCAAAAGTTTAAGTGGGTTGTTTTTCTTAAGGATTAGAGTCAAAGGAGCACAGTAAAAACGGTGTTAGAGTGGCAATTACTGTTTGCATAGGCCTACCAAAATATGAGGGACATGGAAAGGAAAAGCCTTGGCCTAAATACAAGAAGACCCTACCCCTGAAGTTTCCTGGCATAAGACCAACTCTAGGCTCCAGGCAAACTAGTTTGTCCAATCCAAGTCATTGTCTGTAGTGCCATTACACTTTTATTTTTCACACAGTCTCTGTTGTTGGTATCATGTTTCTGTATTAAAGATCCTGGAATCTGCATATCCTAAATTGAAGTCAGGATGGTGCGGAGCATCCTCTTGTTTCACCTCACAATTAAAGGGCAATGCAGAGAGCCCTGTCCTGTAAGCAGGTCGTTGTTGTTGTCAAGTCTTCTTAGTGTTAAGGGAAGTCTCTTTTGAGCAGGTCGATGTCAGAGCAGTAGTGATAGGGTATTCCCTGGTAGAAGATTGCTTTTAGGTGTTGATATATAAAACCTTGGATGTTTTGTAGATAGCTTCCCTGATTCAGGTGTGAATGGAGGATGCCCATTCTTCTGAGACCTGTGCCTGGTCATTAGATCGATGTTCAGGGTGTAAGGTCCCTTTGCACTACAAGATTTGTGTGTTCCAATCTCTATTAGAAAAGAACTTATTTGTATGTATAGTATCTCCCCATTTTAATGTGCCTATGCAAACAAAGAACAATGCCATGTGACGTTATCAGCACATATGGGAGCCATAAGAACAAGTCTAACAATCCCCATGACATGGTTCAATCATAAGCATTAAACAGAGGAACTCTTTCACCAAAATTCCTTATTGAACAGCTCACAAAGAGAAGAAAAGATAAAGTATTTTAGAATAGTCACTGTAAAAGGATACTTAGTAAGAGTTATAGCTGTCAAAGAAAATACACATAAAATATTCAAAAGACATATGTGTTCATTTTATGTCTTTTGAAATTGTTGGGGGTAGTTAAATCCAATGCACGACTTTGTTCTGTGATTAGGACTGTGCAGTACTGAATTAAAAAGAGTAAATGTGGGGTATTGATGGTTGGGGGTGAGAGAGTTAAGGAGTAATAATGAGCTTTGTAGGGGTGTGCAAAAGGGCAGAATGTGTTGGGGCAGGAGGTCGGTCTTGGTGCCTAACAAGTTAAGAACTGAGGGTAAAGAGCATTCATTAAGGGGAAGATAACGAATCCGGATTGGGAGATTAGGCTCTGGTGTGGGGGAGGGGAAATATATCAGAGAGGCTAAATACGTTGTATAGCTGAATTGTTTATGGATTAAGCTTGGCAATAAGAGAGGACCACTGTATAGGAAGTCACGTCTACATATACACTGATTTTAGAGACCTATTTGAATGTTATCCTCCAAAACTAGAGAATTCCATTTTTTCCTAGAAACAATCAAGATATAAGAACATTTTTGGGTGAAGTTAAAAGGTATATATGTCGCGCAAGCACATCTGTGCCAGAGCACTTTTGAAAATGAATAGTATAAGAACCCCTGAATGGGGTCCAGCATGCGTACCACAGGAGTTTGATTCCCCAACCCTCCTCCCAGGGCCCTATTTACCAGGCCCAGCCCTGAAGACCAGTCTGGCATGGGGGGGATCTCAGTCCCCTAAACTAAGTGGTCAGCTCAGGAGTCCTATGGCTAGCTGTCCTGCCCAGAGCCCCCAACATACCAGTCGAAGACACCTAGAAGTCCTGGCATGTAAAGTCTTCTGAGCCCAGCCCCTGCCTCTGTCGTTTGTGTATGCATAGGGGAGGGATTTCTCTCCCCCATCCTCCTCCCAGGGCCTGATTTACCAGACCCAACCCTGAAGACCAGTCTGATGTGGGGGGGATCTCAGTCCCCTAGACTAAGTGGTCAGCCCAGGGGTCCTATGGCTAGCTGTCCTGCCCAGAGCCCCCAACATACCAGTCAAAGACACCCAGAAGTCCTGGCATTTGGAGTCTTCTGAGCCCAGCCCCTTCCTCTGTCATTTGTGTATGCATAGGGAAGGGATTTCTCTCCCTCACCCTCCCCCAGAGCCCTGTTTACCAGGCCTAGCCCTGAAGACCATTCTAGCGTGGGGGGATCTCAGTCCTCTGGACTAAGTACTCACAATTATTTTTAAACGATTGGGCTTTATGCATACAATATTCCCAAACCACTGCCATCTTCAAATCACCAGAGGGCATGTTTCTCTCCATCTTAATTGAGGGTTTCCAACAAACCCCCTCTGTCCTTTACATTTCTTCCAGTTCCTCCTCCTCTTCCTCCTCCTTCTCTTCTTCCTCAGCTCATTTCTGTAGATAAACTCAGTTTCTGTTGCTGTGGGCTATTTTTTTTTTATTCCTTTACTATGGTTCTTATATTCCAAACAGAAGGGAATCCATTCTGTATCTGTCTTTCCTTCTGGCTAAATACACTCAGCTGGTACCTTTACATTCTAGCTGTGCAGCATCAAATTTTAGGATTTAATTTTTGGTCTACCAGAATACTAATCTATTGTGTAGATACACCATAGTAATCTTTAATCTTTCCAGTAATCCAGTAATCTTTCTTTGACACTTTGGGTGTTGTTTCTAAATCTTAGATATTGTGAATACTACTGCAATGAACATGGGGGCACAAATACTTTTTCTAAATAAAACTTGTGAGTCCTTGGGGTAGAAGTAGAAATGCTGGGTCACGTGGAAGCTTAATTCTTAGCTTTTTGAGAAGAATCTGTATTGCTTTTCAGAAGAGTTGAACCATGTGACAACCCCATCTCCAGTGAGTGAGGGGTGCTTTCTCCCCACATCCCCATCAACAAGAATATTTTCATTCTTTGTTATGTATGTCAATCTCAATTATGTAAGATGATCTCATTGTTGTTTTAATTTGCATTTTTCTGAGGATTAGTGATGAGCGCATTTTTCATATACTCTATGTCCCCGTGCATGTCATATTGGAAAAGTTTCTGTTTCTCTTTTCCCCAACTTTGGATGAGATTAATGTATTTTTTTTCATTTTTTCTTTTTTGGCCACACCTTGTGATGCTCAGGAGTTACTTCTGGCTATGCTCTCAGAAATCGCTCCTGGTTTGGGGGACCATATGGGCCATCTGGGGATAAAACAGTGGTCCATCCTAGGTTAGTGCGTGCAAGGGAAATTCCCTACCATTGTGCTATTTCTCCAACCCCTGATGTATTATTTTTAAGTTTTATAATTAATAATAGATGATTACCACAAATTAAATATATCAGATATTAATCCCTTGTCAAATAATGGGAACATATTTTCTTTCAGTCTATGCAGTGTTCTTTTTTTATTCTTATTTTTTTCACAGTGCAGAAGCTTCTTAATTTGATATGATCTCATTTGTTTATTTTACTTCCTTTTTGGACAATGGCATAAATTCATTGAAGACAACTTTAGAGTCAATAGCATAAAGGAGCATACATATTTTTTCTCAATATAATTTATGGATTGAGATCTGATATTGAGACTCTTGATTCATTTTAAGTTGTTCTGCTTCATGAGTTTATATTTCTTAATATAAAATATATTTGTGTTATGTATATATGTATATATGTGTATATATATGTATATATGTCTGAGTTAAAAATTTAACAACTGACTGGCCAAGCCATTTGTTAAAGAGGTCCTTCTTGCTCAAATTTGTGACTTCTTTTTGCCTTTTTTAGTCAAATATTAGCTATTCAAATACTTGTGATTCTGTTTTTGTGATCTAAGTTTTACTCCATTGGTTTTAAAACCAAATGTCTGTCTTCCAGTATCACATGGTCTTGACTATTGTAGTATAGGTAGAAGTTGGTAAGTGAAAGCATACTGTTTTCTTTGATCCTGGGATTTTTTAGGTTATTAAGGGTTTTTTAAATTACTTTATATAAGTTCCAGCAGCAATTGGTCTATGTATTTAAAAAATACTATTGGGGATCCTGTGCTCCTTGGGCCCATGCACTGTTGCCTGCATCTTCCCTGTGTACTTTCCTACTAAAGCCCGACTTCTCTCTTGAGCATGTTATTGTCTCCCTTTCTTAATCTCTCCCTCCTCTTTCTCTGAATTTCTAAAAAAAATTTTATTTTAAAAAATAAAATGTATTCTATATATTCTTTATATGGTATTTTTATAGAGCCTACATGGAATTGATATGGTACTAAGGTAGGATGGTCATTTTGACAATATTAATCTTTCTGAGATTGAGTCTGAGTATGAATTTTAGCTGTGGATTGTGGTAGAAAGCTTTCACTATTTGAGAAAATTTACTTCTACGTTTATTATATTGTTTCTATCATAAATGAGTATTGGATCTTGTCAATGAATTTTCTACATTTATTTAATGTAACCATAGTTTGGTTTTTTCTTGTATTCTCATAGTTATATGCTTTTCTTGAATTAATTGACTTGTATATTTTAGCCATCATTCCAACTCTGGGTTACATCCTACTTGATTAGGGTATATTATTGTTTAATATATTGTTGAATTCATTTTTTCTAATATTTTAATTATTCATCAGAGATATACGTCTTTCTGGTAGTATCTCTGCTTTTGTTATTAGAGCAATGTTTGTATTATAGAAACAATTTGAAGAAGTACTTTTTTCTGCTACTTTGTGGAATATCCTGGTAAGGATTGGAAGTAGGCCTTTTATAGATTTGTAATAACTTGTCAGTCAATTCATCTGGGACCAGGCTTTTTATTGAGAGGGGTCTTGATTATTGTTTTAATTTACCTGCTGGAAATTGGTTTATTTAGACAGTACTTTCCCCCTTGATTTAGTATTGGAAGATTATAAGAGTCCAAAACTTTATCTATTATTTTTATGTTCTCCAATTTTATGCATAAATATTTTCTTAATAATTCCTGATGATATTTTGTATTTCTGCGGTATATTTGTTGAAGTGTCTCCTTTTAAATTAAAAATTTTTTAGTAATTTTCTCTTCTTTGTGTGTCTCCAGGCTTACCTATCCATCTATATCTATCTATCAACTATCATCTATCTATATCTCTTTATCTACTGTTGCAATTCAGCCCCTGAAGAGGTTGACTGATGGAGGGATGGAGGATGAGGTCTTTCCCCTCCAGCTCGGAGCACGTATCTGCCACCCTGTCCAGCCAATGGTTCTGAGCTGAAGCAGTGGGTAAACAGCTCGCAGACAGTCAGGCTTGTGGAAATATTAGCTTTATTCGGTGGACAAGACTGAAGTCCAAAGACTCAGCATCAGTTCCAGCCAAAAGCCTCTCGCCTTCCACAGGCCCTTGTTTTTATCCCTCAGAATCAGGTACCACCCAATGGTGGGATCAGATACCACCCAATGGTGGAAGCAGAATCAGGTACCACCCTAGGGGCAGAATGCCAGGTCACACCCTAGGGTAGGGCACAATCACTGATCAGGGTAGGGTCAGTAACATAATAATTCCCTAAAATATTTACATACACAACAATTGGGGCCGTGATCTACACAAACAGTGGAAAGCAGAATTCCACATCCCATTAGCTCCAGAAGAGCCCAAATCTTCTTTTGATTTAAAAATTCAAAATTTTCAGTAGGGGCCACTACCATAAAAACACCAGCACCAATAAAAATAAAATGGAAATCTGATGAACCAATTTGGACAGGTCAGTGGCCCCTTAAAACTGATAAATTAAACGTGCTGACAGAATTAGTGGAGGAACAGCTAAGTTTAGGACATATTGAACCATCTTTTTCTCAATGGAATTCACCTATATTCACTATAAAAAAAAATCCGGTAAATGGAGATTTTTTTTTGTCCCCCAATTCACAATACATACCCGGCAAGGGGCCTGTGTTGAGGTGTATATGGGGTGCCTTTACTGTACCTCCTCTTTCTATACAGCCAGTGTAAAGAACACAGCCTGTGGTAAGATTTGGGAGGCCTTATCTTATCTTTTATTTATTTATTTTTTTTCTTCAGAGCAAACTAAAGTTGTTTTTTTTGTTTTTTTTTTTTAAAGTAAGAATTCATTTAAAGGACAAAATTGATCAACATAATGAGGTAAACTAATATAACATAATATAGTGACATAACATAACATATAATATAATTGATATAATAATACATGTAAGTCAAAGAAAATTTCTGATTAAAAACACAATTGTTTTTTTCATAATGGCTTACATATCTTTCACTGTAGTATTTTGGGTACATATTCACATTGAATCAGGGGAATACCCATCACCTAATATGTCCTCTTCTCAATCAAAAATCAAATATGCTGAAAATAGGCAGAGTCCTGTCTAGAGGCTTCCAACCTCAGTTTGAGAGAGGATGTTAAAAAAGTAATTAAAATACCACAACAATACACAAAAAAAATATCGAATTAAATAACCGATAAGCACCACAGCAATAAAGACCGGCACCACACAATAATCTCGGTTCTGAAATCAAATCATACTCAAGTGCGAAAAAGAAAGAGAAAGACAAAACAAAATAAAATAAAATAATATTGGAGACATCAACCGTAATCTCCACACCAAAATAAAGACGTCAAAAAAATAGATCATTTATTCTCCTCTTGCTGCTTTCGTGGTATGTGGAAGACTTCTACTTTATCTTGGATGGTAAAATCAGTCCTGTTTCTAAAGATCTTGGTGGCTGTGCAGATCAGGGAATGGAGTTTATGAAGTCTTTCTTTGTGGTTCTAGCAGTTATGCTTCTTCAATGTCATTTTTTTGTTTTTTATGTGTTCTAGGTGTTTCAGAATAGTGCTACCATTCTGTGTTTTTCTTTTGTCTTCTGACTTACTTCATTTAACATAACATGATCTAGGTCCATCCACGTTGCTGCAAAGTCTGTGATTGTATCATTTCTAACTGCCATGTAATATTCCATTGTATATATGTACCACATCTTAATGATCCATTCATCTGTTGTTGGACATCGAGGTTGGTTCCAAGATTTGGCTATTATACTGAGTGCTGCAATAAATAGTGGGGTGCATATGTATTTTGGAATGAATGTCCTTCCATCTTGGGGGTATATGCCTAGGAGAGCAATTGCTGGGTCAAATGGCAGCTCAATTCTGAGTTCTTTGAGCACTCTCCAGACTTTTCTCCATAGATGTTGGACCAAGGGGCATTCCCACCAGCAATGAATGAGAGTTCCTTTCATACCACATCCTCTCCAACAAAGGTTGTTCCCATTATTTTTGATGTGAGCCAACCTCACTGGCGTGAGGTGGTATCTCATTGTTGTCTTGATTTGGATCTCCCTGATGATGAGCGAAGGTGAGCATGTTTTCATGTGTTTGTTGGCCATCCTTCTCTCTTCCTCAGAGAAATGTCTATTCATTTCGTCTCCCCATTTTTTATGGCTTCGTTTGGTTTTGAAGGGCTCAGGTTTCTGAGCGCTTTGTATGTTCTAGATATCAGCCCTTTATCTGATATATCAAGTGAAAAGATTTTTTCCCATTCTGTTAGCTGTCTTCTTGCATTAAGTAGGGTTTCTTTTGCCATGCAGAAGCTTTTTAGTTTGATATAGTCCCATTTGTTTATAGTTGATGCTAACGTTTTTGCCATTGGTGCTCCGGTCTCAAAGACCCTTTTGATATAAAGGTCTTCGAGTGTTCTGCCTATTTTATTCTCGATAAACTTTATAGATTCAGGTCTGATTTCCAGATCTTTGATCCATTTTGAGTTGACTTTTGTATAAGGAGTGAGATATGGGTCGATTTTCACTTTCGTGCATATGAGTTTCCAGTTGTACCAACACCATTTGTTGAATAGGCTTTCTTTGTTCCATTTCATATTCTTGCCTCTTTTATCAAATATTAGTTGGCTATATATCTGGGGGTTTATGTCTGGGAATTCTGTTCTAATCCACTTGTCTGAGGTCCTGTCTCTGTTCCAGTACCATGCTGTTTTTATTACTATGGCTTTATAGTATAGTTTCAAGTTAGGTAAGGAGATACCTCCCAACTTCTCATTTTTCAGAATGTGTTTAGCTATCCTGGGTCTTTTATGGTTCCAAATGAATTTTATAATTGATTGTTCTATTTCTTTAAAGAATTGTGTCTGGATTTGGATAGGGATTGCATTAAATCTATATAGCAGTTTGGGTAAAATAGTCATTTTGACTATGTTAATTCTACCTATCCATGAGGATGGGATGTTCTTCCATTTCTTTAGATCCTCTTTAATTTCTTTCTGAAGTGTTTTAAAGTTTCCCTGGTATAGATCTTTCACTTCTCTTGTAAGGTTGATTCCTAGGTATTTGATATTTTTTGATACTATCTTAAATGGAATTGTATTTTTAATCTCTCTCTCCTCAACTTTATTGTTTGTATATAAAAATGCTACTGTCTTTTGTGTATTGACTTTGTATCCAGCCACTTTACTGTATTGGTTGATTGTTTCTAGGAGTTTTTCTGTGGATTAAATGGAGATTTTTAATGAATCTTAGAGCTGTAAATTTATCATGATAACTATGGGCAAATTGCAGACTGGTTTACCATCACCTGCTGTTATTCCAAAGGAATGGCCACTAATTATAATTGATCTGAAAGACTGCTTCTACCATATTCCTATCCACCCAGATGATAAAAAACATTTTGCATTCTCAGTTCCTTCTCTCAATAATACCCATCCCTGCAGATGTTTCCAATGGACTGTTCTCCCCCAAGGCATGCTAAATTTCTCAACAATGTTCCAGTTTTTTGTAGATAAGGTTTTGAGCCATGCTCATAAAAAATTTTCTCAAGCCATGATATTTCATTATACAGATGATATCTTGCTCACAATGAACAATGAAACAGATTTTCAGGACTTACACTCTTATGTTATTGGCCGTTTACAAATATCAGGACTGAAAATAGTTTTAGAAAAAATACAGATAACTAAATGCAGTTATTTAATCTGTTTAAAATGTTGAAGGGTGACCCTGCTTTAGATATATCACCTGAGAAACTTAACAACAGCTGCCAAAAATGAATTGGACATTGTAGCAGGACAGCCCCTGAAGAGGTTGACTGATGGAGGGATGGAGAATGAGGCCCTTTTCTTCCAGCTCGGAGCACGTGTCTGCCACCCTGTCTAGCCCAAGGTTCTGAGGTGAAACGGCGGGTAAACAGCTCGCAGACAGTCAGGCTCGTGGAAATATTTGCTTTATTCGGATAGACAAAACTGAAGTCCAAAGACTCAGCTTCAGTTCCAGCCAGCCAAAAAAGCCCTCGCCTTCCACAGACCCTTGCTCTTATAGTCCAGAGTCAGGTCCCACCCAATGGTGGGATCAGATACCAACCAATGGTGGAAGCAGAATCAGGTCCTACCCTAGGGTGGGGGCAGAATGCCAGGTCACACCCTAGGGTAGGGCACAATCACGTAATCAGATTAGGGTGAGCAACATAGTAATCCCCCAAAATATTTACATACACAACAATTCCCCCTTTTGTTTTTAGTAAACAAACAATATTGTCTACAATTATTAAAAGAAAAATTAGTCAATAATAAAAGAGCGGCTGTTTGCATAAGTGCATCACAGGAAAATGTAAAGAATAACTTCTAACCTAAGCACAGGGTGTCTAAAACCAGAAACATGTATCAAGGAATCAACTACAACCTCCTGAGAAGATAAATCTAAGACGTACATAGATCTTTCGAGAGACACCAGAAAGGTTGCGTAGCAGGCAAGAAGAAGCAACTTTTCTTTATTTGTTGTTGTTGTTGGTGGTGGTGGTCGTCGTTTTTGGGTCACACCTGGCAGTGCTCAGGAGTTACTCCTGACTCCACGTTCAGAAATCGCTCCTGGCAGATACCGGCATTTGAACCAATGACCTTCTGCATGAAAGGCCAATGCCTCACCTCCATGTTCGGCCTCTATGCTATCTCTCCAGCTCCATTTTCATTCAAGTTCAGGTAGACCAGAAAGCCCATCTTTGAGGGCATTGAACTAGGCCTTTATTTCGGAAGAAGAGGCACATACACCCTCTGCACAGTGGGGAGCCACTGCAATGATGATCAATAGGTATCTGAACTTAGTCCAAGTTCTTAATCCAGTCTGAAGTCCATAAGATGTCTGAAATTGATGTCGATTATTTATAGATGGGAGCTTAAGTCACAAACCAAAACAAAATGTTTAAGGCAGAGACCCTCCCTGTGTAAATAAACAACTTGAGGGCCCATCCAAAATGGATGGAACCTTCTATAAACCTAGTATTTTGCCTATGATGCGCCCACGCAAAAAACCCTGAGAACAGACAAAAATATCATTTGGGAAATTATAGACAATAATATATAACTCACAAACCTAAAGTCAAGAAAGCAAAACCTTAATGTAATACAACATCGATTCCTAATATTAAAAACTAAAATAGAAAAACATTAATTACGATAGTCAAAAGAAGTGTAGTACAAAACGTAACTTCAAAGGATTACAGTTATAGGAAAAACAACAGATGTAATTTCTACAGAGTTCAATACCAATCTGTAAATATGAGGGGTCTGGAACTCCAAAAAGACTGGCAGAAGACACTTGATGGGTCTGGAAAAGTGGGTTGAAGCCTTGTACAGGAGATAACATCAAGCTGAATGAAGAAGGAAGGCCAGTACAGTCATCCATGTGTTGGGGCATCCCCAAGCGTTACATCATTACATCATAAGTTGGTTGGGCTTCTGTATTTCCTTTGGGATCGGTGCAATCTTGGGGTAGCCATTGTAGAAACGGTCAACAATAGCATTTTGTATGTGGATGGAAAACCAGAAATTCAGATAGCACAGTTTAACTGGGATCCAGAGACTGTGGGTCTTGTCCATGGATCTTTTCTCTGGTGTTACATTGTGACACAAATCCCAGGTGGCTTCATTTCCAACAAGTTTGCAGCATATATGGTGTAAAACTCCAACAGTCATGGATTTCTTCTTCCCACCGAGATCAGGAAGCTTGTAGTTGTGGGTGAAGGAGATGGGTTGCACATGTGAAATCCTGAAAATTAAAATGTTAAGGACTAGGAAGAGAGAAGGAAGGATAAGGAAGACTAATTTGGGGAAGATAAAGTTAGGAAAAAGGAAACTATATACAAAATATGCAGAACAGACAGACACTAAACAAGACATACATACACAGACTTCACAAAAAATATGGCCATAACACTCACTCATACTAAAAAATATTTGTTGGAAAGGATCCAAAATAGAGCAAAAGAAAAGAGAATTCAGCTGAATCAACTAAAAGCTCCTTAAAATGTAATAGCCAGCAATTGTTTAGATAAATCATTTCAAATTCACTAAAAATATTTTTTTTTTGCCTAGCAGATCTGAAAGAGAATTTCATGCATAATACAAACATGGAAAATCTACTATACGTGTATATCAGTATATATACAAAGTTATTGTATAACAGTAACTTTATGATAATCAATCATAGGCAAGAAACATTGTGAAGAAAGTCCACCTAAAATTATCATTATGTAAGCGTCTTAAAACCTAAATTGAGGGAAATAAAGCAATGATGTTAAAATAAAAAGAGTGAAAGTCGTTAAATGAGTATACCTAGAAAAAAAAACTACATTAATATGATGAGAAATTTCTCTTTCAGGTGAACCTTGACTAAATTAATTTGTAAAATTTCATGATTAACTGAGACCTAGAGCAATAATGAAATTAAGACATAAATCCATCCTACAAGGAAACACATTGGGGATTCATGATTTTCAATCTATATTCATTGATCATGCCTGTGGAAAGAATTCTAGAGCATTAATAGCAACTGATAAGGAAGTAAAATGATTATCTGGTGTTCATTGTAGATCTCTAAGAAGTATAAAACAGGATGTATGCTGCTGTGGATTTCACCAATGTATTAGGGACTTTTTTGATCTTCTTGTCATCAAAATTTATCCAGTGTTGTTTTGCAGCAATTTTACAGTATGAAGTACAGTGTCCATATTGAACTTTACCATAATGGTTTGACACCGATGATAAGTTGTATTTCTTAATCTTGCTTTTATTCTCTGAAGTGAATTCCTCTAAATTGAGGTCTTCTAAAGGAAAATCTACATAAGTATGCAATTTTTTTATTTGCCATCAAAAGCAAAACGTTTCAAGTGTATTATAAGTACTGGTGGCAGTTTCCATAAATACGTTTTCTTTGAAAAATCCCTTCTATTTTTGCAACTGTTGCACAGAACTTTGTTGTCATTTCTTAATTCTTCTTCCTTAAAAAATTCAGAGAGGCATTCCTGTAATGTACATTTATCTGTAGATGTAACAGCCAAAGACAAATGAACAAATGTCTCATAAACCTCAGACTTTTGGTGGCAAGTGAGACACTGGAGTATAGATTTGAATTGTCCTTGAAAGAGATCATAAATAATAGATTTATGAGCCTTTTGGTGTTCTGGACTAAATTGTTCATAATTTTCATTTCCCATGAGATGTGTAGTTTTGTCTGTCATTAGATTTACAGTAAGCAAGTCCTGATGTAATCCCTCTATTAGGAACATCAGTAGTTCGTGAGGATCCTGCTGATTGTGTCCAGCAAACTGGTCATTAAGTAAACCAATTGTTACTTTGAAGCTTTCAGGGTTAATATATCTATGAAATCCATTTTCCATGGTTTTGATGATCCGACCAAATTCTTCGGCTAATTTACCTTCATGCCCCATCGGATTTTTCTTGTTAATATCCTTTTTATAATGATCTTTATAAAAATACTGAGTTAAGTCTGAAATATTATACAAGCATTGCAATATTGAGTTCATGTAGCAAGAGTTTCCTATATTTTGGAGCCCAGTTAAGACAGGTTGCTGTCTTTCCTTTTGCATCTCGGAGTGTAAGGGTTTATCACTACCATCAGTCTCACTCATTCTATGGTGTGTGACAGCTAAATCGTTCCCTGCCCCAGAGACCTTAGTAATATTACTGCTGTTAGTGTCTGAAGTATTCTGTTTTTTCTCTGAAGGGGAGTTTGTAGTCTGAACCTGATCATTTGTGCTAGCCCGATTTCTAACAAGACGTAATGGAACCCAAAATTTCTTGGGAGGGTCATCATTTATAGAAACATAGGCATAACCCCTTCCTCTTAGGAGAAGATAGCCAGCTATCCATTTTTCATCCTCCTTGATCCAAATAGGTTTATGGGTTGTTTCTTGTCTCTGAATATCTTCTTTAAAATGTCTTTCCGCTGCAGTGTAGCTTTCCCCTTGGGGTAAGTTAAAGTAATTTAGTGTGATAAGAGTCAAAGATAGCAAATCCGTTGGTGGTAAACCTCTTTTTCTATTTTTTTGCAATTGAGTTTTTAAGGTTCTGTGAGTCCTTTCTACAATGGCCTGTCCCCTACAATTGTAAGGAATTCCTCTGAGATGTCTTATCTGCCATTCCTTACAAAAAAATTCAAAAGTTTTGCTAACATAGGCTGGCCCATTATCAGTTTTTATAGAATATGGAATACCCATCACAGAGAAACATTGTAAAAGAAAACTACAAGCAGCCTTAGATTTTTGAGAAGACATGGGAATTGCCCACATAAACCGAGAATAAGTGTCCACCACAACATGAAGATATGGTTTCCTTGGAAATAAATCTGTTTGAGTTATATCCATTTGCCAAAGTTCGTTAGACTGTAAGCCTCTTGGGTTTGCTCCTGCTATGTGAGTCTTTTTTGTTAACGGTGCACATACGTTGCAGTTTTCTACGATTTCTCTAGCTTGCCTCCATGGAATTTGGTAATTCACATGTAAATGGCGAGCATTTGTGTGTAGGGCTGAATGTTCCTCTACAGGTGATTTAAATATAGGCATTGCTAGCAAGTCAGCAGTTTTATTTCCTTGAGCCATAGGTCCTGGAAGACCTGAGTGGGCTCTAATATGTGTGATGAAGATGGGCTCAGTTCGTTTTTGAAGAAGCTGCTGTAATTGTTTAAGTAAGTCCTGTATGATCGGGTTATTAGCATTAAGGGATGCAGTGGCTATCACATGACATAAATTTACCACATACAAAGAATCAGAAACTATATTCATGGCTTCAGATACATTTTCTAATAGGTAAATTAACGTTGCTAATTCAACTTTCTGTGCAGATTTATATTTGGTATCTATGGTCATATTAATGTTGTCTCCAGTTATTCCTCCTTTTCCATTTTGGGATCCATCAATGTAAAAAACCTTGGCATTGGGAATAGGGGAATCCCGAACAATTGAAGAAATAACAAACTGAGTTTTCTTTAAAAAGTCCCAAATTTTTCCTGCTGGATAATGGGAGGATATTTCTCCTGTGAAATCTGAGAGGGCCCTTTGTAGAGATTCATTAATTGGCAATATTGACTCAATTTCCTTTTTTGGTACTGGCAAAACTATTATATCTGGGTCAAAACCTAGTAAAGATATAGATCTGAGTCTTGCCTTGATAATAATCTCTGAAATCAGTTGCAAGTAGGGGACTACTGAGCGAGGTTGTTTGTTATGTAAATACACCCATTCCAAAGGTCCTGACTGTTGCATCAAGGCCCCTGTGGGGGTTTCTATAGTAGGGAAGATTAACAGTAATACCTTTTCTCTTGGGATGAATCTTGAGAGAAACGATTTTTGTAATCTGCTCAAGAAGATGTCCAATTCATTTTTGGCAGCTGTTGTTAAATTTCTCGGGCTATCTAAAGCAGGATCACCCTCCAACGTTTTAAACAGATTAGATAACTCTGCATTTGGGATTCCTAGTGCAGGGCGGAGCCAATTTACGTCACCTAAAAGTCTCTGAAAATCATTAAGCGTTCTGAGGTTTTCTTTTTTGATAGAAAATTTTTGTGGACGTATAGACGTCCGGTCCAAAATAAAACCCAAATATTGATACAGTGGCATTATCTGTATTTTTTCTAAAGCTATTTTCAGTCCTGATGTTTGTAAACAGTCAGTAACATAAGAGTATAATTCCTGTAAATCTGTTTCGTTGTTCATTGTGAGCAAGATATCATCTGTATAATGAAATATCATGGCTTGAGGAAATTTTTCACGAGGAGGGCTCAAAACCTTATCTACAAAAAACTGACACATGGTTGGTGAATTCAGCATGCCTTGGGGGAGAACAGTCCATTGGAAACGTCTGCAGGGATGGGTATTATTGAGAGAAGGAACTGAGAATGCAAAACTTTTTTTATCATCTGGGTGGATAGGAATATGGTAGAAGCAGTCTTTCAGATCAATTATAATTAGTGGCCATTCCTTTGGAATAACTACAGGTGATGGTAAACCAGTCTGCAATTTGCCCATAGGTATCATGGATAAATTTATAGCTCTAAGATCCATCAAAAGTCTCCATTTACCGGATTTCTTTTTTATAGTGAATATAGGTGAATTCCATTGAGAAAAAGATGGTTCAATATGTCCTAAACTTAGCTGTTCCTCCACTAATTCTGTCAGCACGTTTAATTTATCAGTTTTAAGGGGCCACTGACCTGTCCAAATTGGTTCATCAGATTTCCATTTTATTTTTATTGGTGCTGGTGTTTTTACGGTAGTGGCCCCCACTAAAAATTTTGGGTTTTTAAATCAAAAGAAGGTTCGGGCTCTTCTGGAGCTAATGGGATGTGGAATTCTGCTTTCCACTGTTTGTGTAGGTCACGGCCCCACAGGGATGGTGAAAATGGGCCCACGTGAGGTCTGATTATTGCCTTTTGATTTTCTGGGCCGTAAAACAGTATAGTCCTCGTACTCAACAGACAGGAACTCAGACCTCCTATTCCTTCTAGGGAATACGGGATTTCCTGAAGAGGCCAATTTTCTGGCCATTCTTTATCAGAAATTACGGTAACCTGAGCACCCGTATCTATCATTCCATCAAAGGGTTTGCCTTCCAAGTGAAGTTTGATCATTGGGTGTTCATCTTTACATTTAGTAACCAGAGCCACGATTGGGTTTTGAGCAGCACCCGGATCTGTGCTTCCAAAACCTCCAATTCTAGTCTTATCTGAAGTCCCAAATTTGACATAAGGCACTATTACTATCTGGGCAATCGCTTCTCCTTTTTTAAAGGTCCATGTAACTGGTACAGTAATAACTACAATGATTTCTCCCATGGAATCTGAGTCAATGACACCAGTGATTACTGATATACCCTTTATGTTGAGGGAACTTCTGCCAAGGATCAAACCCATGGTATCTGGGGGTGGCGGGCCTACAATGCCAGTTTCTAACATGTAAGGGCATGCTCCTGGGTAAATTGTAATGTCCTCTGGGCATAATATATCTAATCCGGCACTCCCTGAAGTAGAGTGGATTAATTCCCTTATCGTGATGAATTTTCTTGGGCTGGGCTTGGAAGGATTATTGTCTGTGAACTTTGCCCCTGATTTGAAGGGCCTGGGGGGAGGCCCTGTAGGCGTTTCCCTGCATCTTGTATGTGTGTTCTTGGGGAGCTGAATTTATAAGGAGACGACAATTTCTTTTGATATGTCCCTGTTTTCCACAATGGTAGCAGGTGATTTGCCTCCTGGGGACTGTGTTAAAACCTCTACTTAGGTTATTATTAATGAGGTTTCTGGATCTGCAATCTTTCGCCCAGTGGCGACCCCTTTTGCATTTTGGGCAAAGACCTGGTTTCCAGAAAGTGTTCTGTCCCCGAGGGGAGTAAGACATTGTTCCCTTGGTAACTTGTAGGATGGATTTATGTCTTAATTTCATTATTTCTCTAGGTCTCAGTTAATCATGAAATTTTACAAATTAATTTAGTCAAGGTTCACCTGAAAGAGAAATTTCTCATCATATTAATGTAGTTTTTCTTTCTAGGTATACTCATTTAACGACTTTCACTCTTTTTATTTTAACATCATTGCTTTATTTCCCTCAATTTAGGTTTTAAGACGCTTACATAATGATAATTTTAGGTGGACTTTCTTCACAGTGCTTCTTGCCTATGATTGATTATCATAAAGTTACTGTTATACAATAACTTTGTATATATACTGATATACACGTATAGTAGAGTTGTCCATGTTTGTATTATGCATGAAATTCTCTTTCAGATCTGCTAGGCCAAACCATAAAAAAAAAAATTTTTTTTTTTTTTGTGAATTTGAAATGATTTATCTAAACAATTGCTGGCCATTACATTTTAAGGAGCTTTTAGTTGATTCAGCTGAATTCTCTTTTCTTTTGCTCTATTTTGGATCCTTTCCAACAAATATTTTTTAGTATGAGTGAGTGTTATGGCCATATTTTTTGTGAAGTCTGTGTGTGTATGTCTTGTTTAGTGTCTGTCTGTTCTGCATATTTTGTATATAGTTTCCTTTTTCCTAATTTTATCTTCCCCAAATTAGTCTTCCTTATCCTTCCTTCTCTCTTCCTAGTCCTTAACATTTTAATTTTCAGGATTTCACATGTGCAACCCATCTCCTTCACCCACAACTACAAGCTTCGTGATCTCGGCGGGAAGAAGAAATCCATGACTGTTGGAGTTTTACACCATATATGCTGCAAACTTGTTGGAAATGAAGCCACCTGGGATTTGTGTCACAATGTAACACCAGAGAAAAGATCCATGGACAAGACCCACAGTCTCTGGATCCCAGTTAAACTGTGCTATCTGAATTTCTGGTTTTCCATCCACATACAAAATGCTATTGTTGACCGTTTCTACAATGGCTACCCCAAGATTGCACCGATCCCAAAGGAAATACAGAAGCCCAACCAACTTATGATGTAATGATGTAACGCTTGGGGATGCCCCAACACATGGATGACTGTACTGGCCTTCCTTCTTCATTCAGCTTGATGTTATCTCCTGTACAAGGCTTCAACCCGCTTTTCCAGACCCATCAAGTGTCTTCTGCCGGTCCTTTTGGAGTTCCAGACCCCTCATATTTACAGATTGGTATTGAACTCTGTAGAAATTACATCTGTTGTTTTTCCTATAACTGTAATCCTTTGAAGTTATGTTTGGTACTACACTTCTTTTGACTATCGTAATTAATGTTTTTCTATTTTAGTTTTTAATATTAGGAATCGATGTTGTATTACATTAAGGTTTTGCTTTCTTGACTTTAGGTTTGTGAGTTATATATTATTGTCTATAATTTCCCAAATGATATTTTTGTCTGTTCTCAGGGTTTTTTGCGTGGGCACATCATAGGCAAAATACTAGGTTTATAGAAGGTTCCATCCATTTTGGATGGGCCCTCAAGTTGTTTATTTACACAGGGAGGGTCTCTGCCTTAAACATTTTGTTTTGGTTTGTGACTTAAGCTCCCATCTATAAATAGTCGACATCAATTTCAGACATCTTATGGACTTCAGACTGGATTAAGAACTTGGACTAAGTTCAGATACCTATTGATCATCATTGCAGTGGCTCCCCACTGTGCAGAGGGTGTATGTGCCTCTTCTTCCGAAATAAAGGCCTAGTTCAATGCCCTCAAAGATGGGCTTTCTGGTCTACCTGAACTTGAATGAAAATGGAGCTGGAGAGATAGCATGGAGGCCGAACATGGAGGTGAGGCATTGGCCTTTCATGCAGAAGGTCATTGGTTCAAATGCCGGTATCTGCCAGGAGCGATTTCTGAACGTGGAGTCAGGAGTAACTACTGAGCACTGCCAGGTGTGACCCAAAAACGACCACTACCACCACCAACAACAACAACAAATAAAGAAAAGATGCTTCTTCTTGCCTGCTACACAACCTTTCTGGTGTCTCTTCGAAAGATCTATGTACGTCTTAGATTTATCTTCTCAGGAGGTTGTAGTTGATTCCTTGATACATGTTTCTGGTTTTAGACACCCTGTGCTTAGGTTAGAAGTTTTTCTTTACATTTTCCTGTGATGCGCTTATGCAAACAGCCGCTCTTTTATTATTGACTAATTTTTCTTTTAATAATTGTAGACAATATTGTTTGTTTACTAAAAACAAAAGGGGGAATTGTTGTGTATGTAAATATTTTGGGGGATTACTATGTTGCTCACCCTAATCTGTGCCCTACCCTAGGTTGTGACCTGGCATTCTGCCCCCACCCTAGGGTAGGACCTGATTCTGCTTCCACCATTGGTTGGTATCTGATCCCACCATTGGGTGGGACCTGACTCTGGACTATAAGAGCAAGGGTCTGTGGAAGGCGGGGGCTTTTTGCTGGCTGGAACTGAATCTGAGTCTTTGGACTTCAGTTTTGTCCATCCGAATAAAGCAAATATTTCCACGAGCCTGATTGTTTGCGAGCTGTTTACCCGCCGTTTCACCTCAGAACCGTGGGCTAGACAGGGTGGCAGACGCGTGCTCCGAGCTGGAAGAAAAGGGCCTCATTCTCCATCCCTCCATCAGTCAACCTCTTCAGGGGCTGACCTGCTACATAATCTTATATAATCTTGAGCAGATTATAAAAATTGTTTCTCTTAAAATTCATCCCAGGAGAAAAGGTATTCTGTTAACCTTCCCTACTATAGAAACCCCCACAGGGGCCTTGATGCAAGTCAGGACCTTTGGAATGGGTGTATTTACATAACAAACAGCCTCACTCAGTTGTCCCCTACTTGCAACTGATTTCAGAGATTATTTTCAAGGCAAGACTCAGATCTATATCTTTACTAGGTTTTGACCCAGATATAATAGTTTTGCCAATACTAAAAAAGGAAATTGAGTCAATATTGTCTCTTAATGAATCTCTACAAAGAGCCCTCTCAGATTTCACAGGAAAAATATCCTCCCATTTTCCAGCAGAAAAAACTTGGGATTTTTAAAAAAAACTCAGTTTGTTATTTCTTCAATTGTTCGGGATTCCCCTATTCCCAATGCCAAGATTTTTTACATCGATGGATCCCAAAATGGAAAAGGAGGAATAACCGGAGAAAACATTAATATGACCATAGATACCAACTATAAATCTGCACAGAAAATTGAATTAGCAATGCTAATTTACCTATTAGAAAATGTATCTGAATATTGTTTCTGATTCTTTGTATTTGGTAAATTTATGTCATGTGATAGCCACTGCTTCACATCTTTGTCATGCCTATTAGAGCCCACTCAGGTCTTCCAGGATAGATGGCTCAAGGAAATAAAACTGCTGACTTGCTAGCAATGCCTATATTTAAATCACCTGTAGAGGAACATTCAACCCTACACACAAATGCTCACCGTTTACATGTGAATTACCTAATTCCATGAAGGCAAGCTAGAGAAATTGTAGAAAACTGCAACATATGTGCACCATTAACAAAAAAGACTCACATAGCAGGAGCAAACCCAAGAGGCTTACAATTAACGAACTTTGGCAAAAGGATATAACTCAAACAGATTTATTTCCAAAGAAACCTTATCTTCATGTTGTGGTGAACACTTATTCTCGTTTTATGTGGGCTATTCCCATGTCTTCTCAAAAATCTAAGGCTGTTTGTAGTTTTCTTTTACAATGTTTTTCTGTGATGGGTATTCCATATTCTATAAAAACTGATAATGGGCCAACCTATGCTAGCAAATCTTTTGAATTTTTTTTTGTAAAGAATGGCAGATAAGACATCTCAAATGAATTTCTTACAATTGTAGGGAACAGGCCATTGTAGAAAGGACTCACAGAAACTTAAAAACTCAATTGCAAAAAAAATAGAAAAAGAGGTTTACCACCAACGGATTTGCTATCTTTGACTCTTATCACACTCAGTTACTTAAACTTAACCCAAGGGGAAAGTTACACTGCAGCGGAAAGACATTTTTTTTATTATTAACATGATTTTTATTTTGATCATAGTGGCTTACATATTGTTGACAATAATATTTTAGGTACATATTTACATAAAATCAGGGGGGATTCCCATCACCGGTTTGTCCTCCCTACTCCACCGTTTTTGTCCTACCTCCCATATCCTCTTAGCGGAAAGACATTTTAAAGAAGATATTCAGAGACAAGAAACAATCCATAAACCTATTTGGATCAAGGAGGATGAAAAAAGGATAGCTGGATATCTTCTCCTAAGAGGAAGGGGTTATGCCTCTGTTTCTACAAATGACAACCCTCCCAAGAAATTTTGGGTTCCACTATGCCTTCTAGAAATTGGGCTAGCACAAATGATCAGGTTCAGACTATAAACTCCCCTTCAGAGCAAAAACAGAATACTCCAGACACTAACAGCCGTAATATTGCTGAGGTCTCTGGGGCAGGGAACAAGGATTTAGTTGTCACACACCATACTTTGAGTGAGACTGATGGCAGTGATAAACCCTTACACTCGAAGATGCAAAAGGAACCTGTCTTAACTGGGCTCTAAAATATAGGAAACTCTTGCTACATGAACTCATAAAAAATTTAATATATTTAATTTTAATTAATTTTAATATATTTTAATATACTTAGGGTTTACAATACTGTTGATAGGTTTCTTTAACATATTTTATATTTTTAAATTTTAGTCCTGTGGTTTATAATAATATTAAAAAGTTCTCATTCGCAAAATTTCAACACCACACACATCAGCAGTGGACCCACCATCCTAGGTAGGATTTCTTTGATAAAGCATTCCGTCTTCACATACTCCACCAGAGTGTCCACTTCCCTCCCCCACTGTCCCAGTGTCCTCCCCATCCTATTCCCTCCATTATTTCTTCCCCACTCTGTGTTAAAACTTTTCACTGAAGAAAATTTCTCATTTTCTGCTGAATTTGATCATTTGTTATTATCATAATATGAGTGTGATCATTTTGCAAATCATTTTGCAACTGTCAATCTCCTAACAAATACTTTCCACATTCATCAGTGTAGCAGAAATTGCTCTATTTTATCTTTTCTTATAGTTAAGTAGTACTCCAGCTACTGGAAATAATGTACTTGTACAGTACAGTGGCAAATTACAAAATCAAAATGCAGAAATTTATGACATTTTATCTAAAAATAATTAAATAGAAGAAATAATTTTTTAAAAATATTCAATTTGCAATTGTGCCTCAGAAAATCAGGTACCTAAAATTAGCTTAACAGAAGACTTATACACAGAAAACTATAGAACTCTACTATAATAAGTAAAATAGAACATAAGGAAATGGAAATATATTGCCTGTTTATAAATAAAAAGGATTAATATTGTGAAAATGACAATCTTGACCACAACATAGTCAATGCAATCTATATAAAATTAATAATGACATTCTTCAAATAAATAAACCAAAGCACTTAAAATTAACATGGAATAATAAACTACCTCCAATAGCAAAGCAATTCAATGGAAAAAGAAAATGGGAGGTTTCTCTTTCCCCAAATTTCAACTATTTTATAATACTGTATTTGAATTTGATTGTTACAATTAGTAATAGAATACAATATATTATTCAGCTTCTGTACCACTACCACCAGAGTGCCCATGGCATTATGCACTATATCAATGTCACTTCTAGTCTAGTCATTTTTTTTCTCTCATTTTTTCCATCAGGATTTGGTAATGAATATTGTTATTCATGGTCAAGCATTTGTCATTGTTTGGTACAGTATTTTTGTCTTGTTTTGCTTCCCTATCTACTCTAAATGAGAGGACTCAGACAGTATTCCAGTACTATTCTCCCAAGGTCATTGCTCAGTATGAACTGCCAAGTTCCAAGCACATAGCAGCAAAGTCTAGAATTTCATTTTTTCAAGTTGCATAGCATTTCTTTATATATATTTACACACATATATAAAATGTTATTTATCTACCATTGGACACAAATTATTTATTTATCCTGACTTTTTTTTTTACTAAGGGCAGTAATGAGTATAGGAATGCATAGAATATTGAAATAATGTCTTCATGTTTTGAGAATAAATGCCAAACACCATGCACAGAGAATGAAGATGATAGCTTTGATGATCTAAAGTATACCAACCACCTGATTACTCTCTCAGATAAGGAGTTTAGAATAGAAATATGAAGAATACTCATAGGAATCAAAGAAAGCATAGATCATGCAGAGCAGAACACAAAGATAGAAATCAGAAAACTCCAAACTGAAGTAACAGGTCTGAAAAACTTGGTAGATGAATTGTAAACCTCAATGGAAATCCTAACAGGATTAACAGTAGCCAAGGCCTGAATCAGAAACTGGAAGATGAGATGCAAAACATACAACAGAAGAGACTGAAAAAGAGCCTTAAAGCAAGTTTGGTCAGCTTTAACACATTGTCAGATCATTTGCTTTAAGGCTCTTTTTCAGTCTCTTCAGCTACACACTGAAATTCAAAGTAAAAGGTTATACCCCAAAATCAAAAATCACCTTTTTTCCAGACTCAACATCCCCCCTTTAATAGGATCCATTTCAATCCTGAAATGGTGGAATTATTCATATGAAAGGAAGAACCTTCTACCAGGCAAATCCTTAAGGCAGAAGGAGGCGGTTTCCCCGAGGGTGCTCTGAACGCTCCCAGCCGACTGGGATGATGACAATTAGTGGTGGCTCAACGGGCAGTTTCAAGTCCTTTATGGTTGCCCTATGAAAGCCTGGCCATCAATAGTTCCCAGTTAAGGGACCCAATTGGGGTCGTATTCCAGAACAGCAATGAGAAACTTTGTCGAGACCTTGCGAGGGGCCAGATAGGGTTCCACTCAAGCGTCCACTGGAAAGGGTTGAATGTCTCTGCTGGGCAAGATAAAACTGCAAGAGTTTGTATTGCCCCTGTAGTACTGTCTTGACTTCACCAAGTGGAGCAGCCCTCAGGCCATGCAGTTCCCCAGGCCTGCTGTTTTAAGAGCCCAATTAGGGTGTTGCCACCAGGCCAGGGCATCTCCACGGTAGTTCCTGAGTGACGCCGTGCTATAAAGGGTATTATACCTCAGTGGAAATGTCCACAGTCGGGTATTGCTGTTCCAAAATCAGGAGTCACGCTTCGATGAGAGTCTGGACAAACTGGACCAATTTGGTCAAAATGCATGGGCCAAAAGTGAGGAGAAGAAGTAGGATAATGAGGGAGACCACAATGGAGGAAAGGAGAGTGGTGAGCCAGGGGGACTTATTAAACCACCTTTTAACCATGGGCAGTTAGATTCTGACTCCTTTTTCTGCTTTGCTAAACTTTCCCCCAGTTTGGGTAATAGTTCAAGCACAGTCACAACAGTTCAAGCACAGTCCACAAATAAATCAGATGTTCACTCTTGCCAATAGTCATCCCACAGCTACTGCTATTCTCTGGTACAACAGGATGATCGTCATTCTGCTCCAGTCCTGGAAGCTGAGGCAGATGAATGTGCAAAGGGTCCTTTGAGGTCGCCACACAGTCCATCCAGGCTGCTGACCACAGGGCTTTGGGCTCCTGAGAGGTATCTGAAAAAGACTCATTAAGAGGTTCCCAGGGGTTTCTCACTGCTCTGTATCTAAGAGCACCCTTACACCTGGTGTGTAATAATTTTAGGAGAAGCCTCAATCTTTGCTTCTTCTTTATTTATACTAACAATGATCAATTAATTTTTGCTACTTGCTCTAACCACTGGGATAAATAGACACAATATAATCTCCAATTGTCAACGACCATAGCTTGTTGGGTTCCTTGGCCCTTATTCCCCTTGGAAGCTTTTCCAGCTGACCTGTCTTCTCTCTATTTTCCCTAGAGATTTCACCACCTTAGAAGAAATTAGGAGGGAGTGTGGCCAAAGGTCAATTTTTTTGTAGCTTCTTCCTGGTGACAAGGGAAAATAGTTTCTTCCTAGATAGTGGGAAATCGCATTTTACCCTAAATGAGCAGTTAACTGGTTCAGGTCTGCAGTGTCTCAATATCTGAAAAGTATCAGATCAGTTATACAGGGGAATATTACTTAACCAATGAGATCTTGGAGCGTTTGTCCTTGTTATCTGTAATGATAACCCAGGAATTAGTTGATAGAAACCAAAATATCATAACATTATCAATAAACACAACTCTGAGTTACTTTTCATTTTCTGGCTAACCTTTTCAGTGGTGAAGTTCTAACCAGTCTGATGGTTACATTTAATGTCATTGGTAAGAACATCTTCACATAGGTTACCCAAAAGAAGTGGGCTTTAAGTTAGATTGCTGCTAGAATGTACTTAATTTAATAAGCTACAAAAATAAGTTTTTCTCTCCACCATCAACCTGTACCTTGTCAAATTTTGAATGACACATAAATGGTACTAAAAGGTGCCAGGATAGAGAGAAAAAGCAATGTTATCAAATTTCCATAGATATCCTAAACCGTTTAATTATTGCCCTAGGGTCTTTTTACAATAAAATTCCCCATATTTTTAGTTCTTTAAACAATGACTATATTCACACAGCTCTTTGTAGTACATTAGAATGAAGAGGCTGCACAACTGGAATAAATGTTAATACTTTAATCCATCTGCCAACAAGAACCCCAAAGCCTGGCCAGTCAGGGCCATTTTTCAAAGGAGATGAGTCCTGCCCAAGGTCATAAGGAAGATTATATATATGGAAGGGATATCTGATGATCCTAAAAAATGATTGGCTCTTGTCTAGGGGTACCTTTCCACTGTTCCCTTGTCCTTCCCTGATAGGCTGTTGCATGAAATAATTAACGATGGGGCTGGATGGCGATGGATGGAGGCCTTTGTGCTTAGGCCCCAGCCACGTGGCTTCATCCCCATCCAGCTGGCGGATTCCAGGCCCAGGTAATCGGCGTAATCAAGACTCACTCACAGGCAGGCTTCAGGAAGCATTAACTTTATTCATACCCTATTCACCACATGTGTGTGGCCCATCTCATAACCTTTTAAGCACTAGTTATTCTTGGCCCTGCATCTAAACTCCTTTCAGCCATCTTCCTCAGAGCGCCCAGCGGCGCAAAAAGGGCAAAGAGCCAAAAAGGGCAAAAAGCCAAAAAGGCCCGAATTCCCTTGGTCCATGCCTTATCTACCTTTTCCCAGACCCCTCCCAGGAATGGGAGGGGCTCGCAGGTAAAGTTACACCTACTATCCGGTTTCCAAGACCCCTCCCCGAAATGGGTGGGTCTAGGGTCTTAAATAGGTACACCCACAATAGGCAACTTGGTGTGGCCATGTAGCATGTGGCGGGGTCTATGGACATAGACCTGGGATAAATAGACACCATGTGGTTTCTACAAAATGGCATCTCTCCTTGCTCAGAATTTGGGCCCCCATATTATACCAAGAAGAATGCTCACTATTTTCCAAAAAAGGGTTTAAACTGAACCTTAATGACCTGTCTTAAAGTCTCAATTATTTCCTTTAGAACCTTTATCTTTTAGATGTTTATTACCCCATTTTAAACCCCATAGCATAAAAACACCATTGCTGTATGTGAAAATATTTCCATAAGATTATTCTTTGCTGTTGAGAACCGAATAAATAGTTTGGGAGTGAGGTGTTCAGGGTCTTGTGCCAGAGTTGGCTGGCTGGCTCTAGGTGTGTTTTGGAGCTAGCAGTAGGCTGACAAAGGACTCTCTTCGCCCAACCTTTTATCCCTTAACCCTCCTGTCTGTGTGAATTATGTGCTGTGGGTAAATATTATCAAGATCTCCAGCCAAAAGGGGACAAGGGGATAAGAATCAAGTTTTCATTCTGGTAGGTCTTTGTGGAAACACAAATAACCAACAAAGGAGTGAACAGGACACAATAAATGGGGCAATACACCATAACATGTAAATACATGGTATAATGATAATCACAAAATATGACTATGCAGTTTCTTTCCTAGTATACATGCTCAATTTCTTCTACACATTCTTAAACTTTCTGCATTCACCTACTTTCCTTTCCTTTTTTGTTCCTAACCTTTCCTTTCCTTAGTCCATACTTTCACCTTTTTCACATTATTCAAATTTACTCTACAAATTTCCTTCAGTTCTGCGTAATTCTTTCTCAAAATTTCCCTTTTCCCCAGCATTAAAATCCCCATTTTATTATTCTTGTATAATCACATATCCTTCTACATGAACAACATAAGACTTTTAATTAAAACATTTAACCAAAATAAAATAAATCTTAAAAGCTATGGTCCTTTCCTAGGCTTATAAGCATTTCATGTTAAAATTCCTATATACCAAATTAAAAGAATTCTTTTTTTCTCTTTTTTTTTTTTTGAGGTCTCATTGTATTTTTATTTATATTTCAGAATTCTCCTGACAACATATTACTGATGGCAGAACCAATGCTGCTGAGGTAGTTCATCCAAAGCAGGCTAACCTCACTGTTATGGTCTAAATGAGTCCCCAGCATTGGTGCATATTGATGAATCCACTTTAATCTGATCCTTCAGTTGATTGCTACAGCCTTTTCTTACAGGGACACAGAGTCGCAAGTGCTCTTGTGTATTCCCAAGTCCTGTAAACCCAAATGGTGCTGGGCCTGATTATTTGGGAATTCTTTTTTTTTTTTTTTTTTTGGACTTCAGCTTTGTTTTTAGCATTTTTTTCTCTTTTTCTTCTTTTTTTATGTGTTCATGCTGTTTATTATGAGGAAAATACAAGTCAAACCAACAAGAAACCATAGCACACCAGTGACAATAGCATAAATAAAAATGATTACAAACAAAACAACCTATGTTGGTGGGAATATGATAACAAAAGTAACCCTTTTCACAATTAGTGACAATATTATCTGGTTCAGACTCCATGGGGAAACTGTATGGAAATTCTTTTTTTTTTTTTTTTTTTTTTTTTTTTTTTTACAAGTACAACAATTTTAACCAATGGGAGCATAAACACATTTTTATGGCGGGAAGGATAAAGAGGAACCTGGCAGGATGGGGGGAGGGGAAGCAAATTCTTAAACAAATAGCTAATTGATTTTACGCAAATACAATTATTTGTTTAGCCTATTTTCCATTTAGATCTATCTTTTGTGCAAGCAATAAGGATCATAATTTAAACTTTACAAAAACATATCTATAACTACATGCTTGAGAGCAGTTACAAAAACAGGTTCCATGGAAAGGTTAAGGCATCTGGTTAAGCCAGATTCTTTGTGCTGAGCTAAATTTATTTGCAGAGTTTTCTGTTGGTTCGGGGCTATGCAAACTTTTGTGGCTTGAATCAGGCAGGCGGTGGAAAATTCATTCAGAGTTCCTTTGATATGTGGGGTGCTCGATCTCCCACATTTCCCCCTGTTTAGTATACAATATGGAAGGGACAGACGTGCCTCGGTGGACTGGCCACACTGGGTGAAGAGGTGTGGGGCTTCCAGTCACCGCATCTGCTACCCTTGATTCAGTCGTTTCCAAAGCTTGGCAAGGCGTGAGCGCACAGATTGAGGTCTATGCGCCAGCTCCTCGATAACTTCAAACTTAAGTGGCGGAGAGTTGGCAGGAGGGGAGATGTCAGGTGTCAGCTGGTCTTCTGAGGTGCATAGTTGTTGGTACAGAACCTTTGAGTCCTTTCTGGTTGCTTCATCCACTTGATTCTTTACGAAGGTGGTGAGTTTGCGAAAAGACCAAGGACCAAAGGAAACAAGCAACATAAAGCCAATGAAGGGCCCCAAAAAGGCTGGGAGCACTGTTGTTATCCATGGAGTGGTAGAAAACCAATTTTTGTACCAGCTCTCACTCTGCTCTATATCTTTTTATCTATTTACTAAATTATCCTCTATGTGTTGAATGCTATCTCTAGCTAAGCCGAATTTATTTTAAAAAGCAACATTTTACTCTAAGGATGACACAAATTCCCCCCTCCCTCAAAAAATGTTAATTTTGAACCACGGCAGTTATTCTGCACTCTTTGCTAGGAAATCAACAATAGTGTAAACTTCTTAAGTTTGTAAACATTTTTAGCAACAGTTATAAGGCATTAGCAGATTCTAGAGTATGAACCAATGAATAAATATTTGTGCTTACACCAATAACACCTAGGCCTTTTAATAAGGCTAGGGTGATGGCAGTGTTTGATTCTTGTACTGCAGCGGGGGAGAGACACAAGATTATATTTAAGAGGTAATAAGGCAATTTTTGATCTAACAGTCAATTTAGGCATTAAAACAACCAAAACACAGTGATACTAGGACTAAAGAAACAAATGTAAAACAATGGGGGAGATAAACTAGTGAAACAGGCAAAAAACGTTAAATTGGGGGCAATCATGAACTGAAAGGAGAAATCAACGACAAGAATTTGATTACAATTTTAGGGGGAATCATATTGGGTACCAAAAGGCAATGTTCAAGTTCCACCACCTGTTCCAAGGTGATGCCGAAGTGAGGCTTGGGGCTGGATTGCAGAGCGAAGGGGTCAGAGACAGGCAGGGGGTCGCCAAAGCAGAAGGGCGGTTGAGATGAATAGCAGATAGGCATGGTCAGTGATGGTGGAGGCATTGACCATCTGCAGGATGAGGTTCGAGGTGGAAACTGGACCAACAGGTTTGATGGTTAATCTAGGCATTAACAAAGCTAATAGTCATGATAAGCAAGAAACATTTTAGTAACAATATGGGGAGAATGTCCAGTGGAGCTGGGGGCTTCAATGAAGATGGAAGTGTTATTAACCACAATGGTTTGATTGCAAATGTTTGATAGTTGGACGGAGGGGGGGCGCATATATGGTCCGAGTAAGCAAGGTCCCACACCCATGACCTGTGTCAAAGGTATGCCTTGATGAGTCTCAGCTCCCCAGTGGAGGTCAGCAGGGTTGTTGGTAGCAGTGGGCATGCTGAAGGTTTATAGAAGGACTGCCAGGCAGAGTATCATCCCACATTCCCCTTAGGCAGAGTCAGTCAGAAACAGGTCCGGCAGGAATGGTGGGCTAGCAGGAGGGGTGACAGGCTAATTTGAAGTGAATGAGGACAGGACTGCGGGAAGCTGCAGGAAGTCTGTAAGAAAACAGCTTGGCAGGAGGTAAAATGGTTATTTTTGAATGCCACGGGAATGCCTCCTGACTTCTGTAAGACTTCAGCATTCAAAAAAAAATTTTATAATTAACAATCGCCAATTGTTTAAAAACTTTTAAACTGAACTTAAATGATTTTTCTTAAACTTGTTAGTTATTATTATTTTTTTTTATGTAAGATTTCCCCTTTACTTAGTGTGCCTTTGCCGGGGGAAGTGGTGCTACATTATAATGTCTGTATATTTGTGGGTGGATTGATGGGATAACCGAAACAGGTCACATACCCAAAAACGAGGGGAAAAAAAAAAAAAAGGAATTAAAAAAGTATGTGCTCACCAATATATATGTAGGACAATCATTTAAAAAAGATAAAGAAATAAATTAAAAACAAAACAAAACATAACAAAAACAAAACAAAACAAAACAAAAATAAATAAATAAAAATAAAATAAGTTAGCGAAGTTTTTAAGGAACCAAAGTGGTAAGAATTCTTTTTTTAATAATATTTTATTTAACACCTTGGTTACAAACATGATTGCAGTTGGGTTTTGGTCATAAAAGAGAACACCCCATATCACCACGGCAACATTCCCACCACCAATGTCCCAAATATCTCTCCTCCCCACCCCACCCCTACCTGTACTCTAGACAAGCTTTCTATTTCCCTCATACATTCTCATTGTTAGGATAGTTCACAATGTAGTCATTTCTCTAACTTAACTCATCACTCTTTGTGGTGAGGTTCATGAAGTAGGCTGTAACTTCCAGTTCTCCTCTCTTTTGTCTCTGAAAATTATTGCAAGAATGTCTTTCATTTTTCTTAAAACCCATAGATGAGTGAGACCATTCTGTGTCTTTCTCTCTCTCTGACTTATTTCACTCAGCATAATAGATTCCATGTACATCCATGTATAGGAAAATTTCATGACTTCATCTCTCCTTACGGCTGCATAATATTCCATTATGTATATGTACCACAGTTTCTTTAGCCATTCAAATGTTGAAGGGCATCTTGGTTGTTTCCAGAGTCTGGCTATAATAAATAGTGCTGCAATGTATATAGGTGTAAGGAAGGGATTTTTGTATTGTATTTTTGTGTTCCTAGGGTATATTCCTAGAAGTTGTATGGTTGGATCATATGAGAGCTCAATTTCAAGTCTTTGGAGGAATCTCCATATCGCTTTCCAGAAAGCCTTCCCTCTTAATTCTGGCACAAGGCAAGGTTGTTCTCTCTCACCACTCCTATTCAACATAGCACTGGAAGTACTTGCTATAGCAATTAGGCAAGAAAAAGATATCAAGGGAATTGAGATAGGAAAGGAAGAAGTCAAGCTCTCACTGTTTGCAGAGGACATGATACTCTACTTAGAAAACCCTAAAGACTCTACCAAAAAGCTTCTAGAAACAATAGTCTTATATAGCAAGGTGGCAGACTACAAAATTAACACACAAAAATCAATGGCCTATACACCAATAATAATAGGAAGAAGTGGACATTAAAAAAATTCTTTTTTTTTAAGTTTCCACTAAATATTTTATTAACTTAATGATTATAGTTTATGCCACCTATTTACAATAATATTAATGTTTATAGTTGTGATGTACAAAATCGCCACACCTCACTACCACCAAAGTACTCATAAACATTCCTCTTCATTCACATACCAGAGTCTACCCCTAGCTTGTTATTCCAATTTTTGAAAACCAGGACAAGGATGGTATCATCTCAAACTTTTTATTCCTCACATGATACTCCTTATCTCTTTTGTTTATATAGCACAGATGAGTGAGGTCATCTTTTAATTATATTGCTAATACTATTTTTTACATAAAATGGATATTTTCTAGTTTTATCATGAATTCAACTAACTGTACTATTCTTTTTTTCTTATTGTTGCATAGTGTTAAAGTATCTTTTGTGTGTGTGTACTCTAGGTTCTTTAAAAATATTTTTGTTTTGTTTTGAAGCCATAAACAATTGTGCTAAGGGATTTCTTCTGGCTTTGCGCTTATAAATTTCTCAAAGCAGACTTTAGAGGTCATATGGGATGCCAAGGACTGAACCTGGGTTGATTGCATCAAGTGAGGGCATTCCCACCACCAGTGCTGTCCTCCCACCAGTAGGGTGACATTTTTAAATTGACAATACAGAATTCTATTAGTTTGATTTAATCCCAATTATTTATTTTTGCTTTTTTTTTATAATCCTCATATTTTGTTTTCTTTTTTTTCTGATTTTAAGAATTATTTTATTTGATTAGGAAAGCAAATAGCATAAAGTCTTTTTAATAGTCTTTTTTGATTAAAGGATGGATATTAATTTCTCCACATTTCCAGAGCAAATACAAGACATGTGTAGTGACTTCCCACCCAGCACTGAGAGAAGAAAGAGATAGAAACCAAATATATTTTTTATTCTTCCTGAAGTCTAGGCCTGCCACCACTGGCACAGGGGTTTCTGGGAGAGAGGAAGAAGCAGATGGAAAGTCACTGGCCAGAGGTGGCTAAGGAAGGCCGGAGTTCAAAAAAGAAAGTAAAGAATAGATACAAAGCAGGAAGCATCTCTCTGATGCTTTATCTCTGCCCCTACTCTCCCCTACCCTCAGACCGGCATGCATTTATCTGGTGACTATTCTGCTCCTTCAAGTTTTTTTTTTAATTTATTTAAACACCTTAATTACATACATGATTGTGTTTGGGTTTCAGTCATGTAAAGAACACCACCCATCACCAGTGCAACATTCCCATCCCCAATGTCCCAAGTCTCCCTTCGCCCCACCCGACCCCTGCCTGTACTCTAAACAGGCTCTCCATTTTCCTCATACATTCTCATTATTAGGACAGTTCAAAATGTAGTTATTTCCCTAACTAAACTCATCACTCTTTGTGGTGAGCTTCCTGAGGTGAGCTGGAACTTCCAGCTCTTTTCTCTTGTGTGTCTGAAAATTATAATTACAAGGGTGTCTTTCATTTTTCTTAAAACCCATAGATGAGTGAGACCATTCTGCGTTTTTCTCTCTCTCTCTGACTTATTTCACTCAGCATAATAGATTCCATGTACATCCATGTATAGGAAAATTTCATGACTTCATCTCTCCTGACAGCTGCATAATATTCCATTGTGTATATGTACCACAGTTTCTTTAGCCATTCGTCTGTTGAAGGGCATCTTGGTTGTTTCCAGAGTCTTGCTATGGTAAATAGAGCTGCAATGAATATAGGTGTAAGGAAGGGGTTTTTGTATTGTATTTTTGTGTTCCTAGGGTATATTCCTAGGAGTGGTATAGCTGGATCGTATGGGAGCTCGATTTCCAGTTTTTGGAGGAATCTCCATATCGCTTTCCATAAAGGTTGAACTAGACAGCATTCCCACCAGCAGTGGATAAGAGTTCCTTTCTCTCCACATCCCCGCCAACACTGTTTATTCTCATTCTTTGTGATGTGTGCCATTCTCTGGGGTGTGAGGTGGTATCTCATCGTTGTTTTGATTTGCATCTCCCTGATGATTAGTGATGTGGAACATTTTTTCATGTGTCTTTTGGCCATGTGTATTTCTTCTTTGTCAAAGTGTCTGTTCATTTCTTCTCCCCATTTTTTGATGGGGTTAGATGTTTTTTTCTTGTAAAGTTCTGTCAGTGCCTTGTATATTTTGGAGATTAGCCCCTTATCTGATGGGTATTGGGTGAATAGTTTCTCCCACTCAGTGGGTGGCTCTTGTATCCTGGGCACTATTTCCTTTGAGGTGCAGAAGCTTCTCAGCTTAATATATTCCCATCTGTTAATCTCTGCTTTCACTTGCTTGGAGAGTGCAGTTTCCTCCTTGAAGATGCCTGTAATGTCCGGGAGTGTTGTGCCTATGTGCTGTTCTATATATCTAATGGTTTGGGGGCTGATATCGAGGTCTTTAATCCATTTGGATTTTACCTTTGTACATGATATTAGCTGGGGGTCTAAGTTTAATTTTTTGCAAGTGGCTATCCAATTGTGCCAACACCACTTGTTGAAGAGGCTTTCCCTGCTCCATTTAGGATTTCCTGCTCCTTTATCAAAAATTAGGTGGTTGTATCTCTGGGGAACATTTTCTGAGTATTCAAGCCTATTCCACTGATCTGAGGACCTATCCTTATTCCAATACCATGCTGTTTTGATAACTGTTGCTTTGTAGTACAGTTTAAAGTTGGGGAAAGTAATTCCTCCCATATTCTTTTTCCCAATGATTGCTTTAGCTATTCGAGGGTGTTTATTGTTCCAAATGAATTTCAAAAGTGTCTGATCCACTTCTTTGAAGAATGTCATGGGTATCTTTAGAGGGATGGCATTAAATCTGTATAATGACTTGGGGAGTATTGACATTTTGATGATGTTAATCCTGCCAATCCATGAGCAGGGTATGCGTTTCCATTTCCGTGTGTCCTTTCTTATTTCTTGGAGCAGAGTTTTATAGTTTTCTTTGTATAGGTCCTTCACATATTTAGTCAAGTTGATTCCAAGATACTTGAGTTTGTGTGGCACTATTGTGAATGGGGTTGTTTTCTTAATGTCCATTTCATCCTTATTACTATTGGTATATAGAAAGGCCATTGATTTTTGTGTGTTAATTTTGTAGCCTGCCACCTTGCTATATGAGTCTATTGTTTCTAGAAGCTTTTTGATAGAGTCTTTAGGGTTTTCTAAGTAGAGTATCATGTCATCTGCAAACAGTGAGAGCTTGACTTCTTCCTTTCCTATCCTGATTCCCTTGATATCCTTTTCTTGCCTAATCGCTATAGCAAGTACTTCCAGTGCTATGTTGAATAGGAGTGGTGAGAGAGGACAGCCTTGTCTTGTGCCAGAATTTAGAGGGAAGGCTTTCAGTTTTTCTCCATTGAGGATAATATTTGCCACTGGCTTGTGGTAGATGGCCTTCACTATATTGAGAAAGGTTCCCTCCATTCCCATCTTGCTGAGAGTTTTGATCAAGAATGGGTGTTGGACCTTATCAAATGCTTTCTCTGCATCTATTGATATGATCATGTGGTTTTTATTTTTCTTGTTATTGATGTTGTGTATTATGTTGATAGATTTACGGATGTTAAACCAGCCTTGCATTCCTGGGATAAAACCTACTTGATCGTAGTGGATGATCTTCTTAACGAGGCATTGAATCCTATTTGCCAGGATTTTGTTGAGGATCTTTGCATCTGCATTCATCAGTGATATTGGTCTGTAATTTTCTTTTTTGGTAGCGTCTCTGTCTGGTTTAGGTATCAAGGTGATGTTGGCTTCATAAAAGCTATTTGGAAGTGTTTCTGTTTGTTCAATTTCATGAATAAGTCTTGCCAAGATTGGCAGTAGTTCCTCTTGGAAAGTTTGATAGAATTCATTAGTGAATCCATCTGGACCTGGGCTTTTGTTTTTCGGCAGACATTTGATTACTGTTTTAATTTCATCAATGGTGATGGGGGTGTTTAGATATGCTACATCCTCTTCCTTCAACCGTGGAAGATTATAAGAGTCCAAGAATTTATCCATTTCTTCCAGGTTCTCACTTTTAGTGGCGTAGAGTTTTTCAAAGTAGTTTCTGATTACCCTTTGAATCTCTGTCATATCAGTAGTGATCTCTCCTTTTTCATTCCTGATACGAGTTATCAAGTTTCTCTCTCTCTCTTTCTTTGTTAGGTTTGCCAGTGGTCTATCAATCTTGTTTATTTTTTCAAAGAACCAACTTCTGCTTTCGTTGATCTTTCGGATTGTTTTTTTGAGTTTCCACTTCGTTGATTTCTGCTCTCAGCTTTGTTATTTCCTTCTGTCTTCCTATTCTTGGGTCCTTTTGTTGAGCATTTTCTAGTTCTATTAGCTGTGTCATTAAGCTACTCAGGTAAGCTCCTTCTTCCTTCCTGATGTGTGCTTGCAAAGCTATAAATTTTCCTCTCAGTACTGCTTTTGCTGTGACCCATAAGTTCTGAGAGTTTGTGTCTTGATTGTCATTTGTTTCCAGGAACCTTTTGATTTCCTCCTTGATTTCATCTCGGACCCACTGGTTATTGAGCATGAGGCTGTTTAACTTCCAGGTGTTAAAGTGTTTGTTCTGAGTCCCTTTGGAGTTCACAAATAATTTCAGAGCCTTGTGGTCAGCGAAGGTAGTCTGCAAAATTTCTATCCTCTTGATCTTATGGAGGTATGTTTTATGTGCCAGCATGTAGTCTATCCTGGAGAATGTCCCATGTACATTGGAGAAGAATGTGTATCCAGGTTTCTGGGAATGGAGTGTCCTATATATATCCACTAGGCCTCTTTCTTCCATTTCTCTCCTCAGGTCTAGTATATTCTTGTTGGGTTTCAGTCTGGTTGACCTGTCCAGTGTTGACAAAGCCGTGTTAAGGTCCCCCACAATTATTGTGTTGTTGTTGATATTATTTTTCAGATTTGTCAACAGTTGTATTAAATATTTTGCTGGCCCCTCATTTGGTTCATATATGTTTAGGAGAGTGAATTCTTCCTGCTCTACGTACCCCTTGATTAATATAAAATGTCCGTCTTTGTCCCTTACAACCTTCCTGAGTATAAAGTTTGCATTATCTGATATTAGTATGGCCACTCCAGCTTTTTTATGGGTGTTGTTTGCTTGGATAATTTTTCTCCAGCCTTTTATTTTGAGTCTATGTTTGTTCTGACTATTCAGGTGCGTTTCTTGTAGGCAGCAGAAGGTTGGATTGAGTTTTTTGATCCATTTATCCACTCTGTGTCTCTTAACTGGTGCATTTAGTCCATTGACGTTGAGAGAAAGAATTGTCCTGGGATTTAACGCCATCTTTATTTCAAAATTTGGTGTGTCTTTTGGGTAGTCTTGTCTTAGATTAGGTCTTTCAGTTTTTCTCTTAAGACTGGTTTTGTGTCTGTGAAGTTTCTGAGCTGTTTTTTGTCTGTGAAACCATGTATTCTTCCATCAAACCGGAAAGTGAGTTTTGCTGGGTATAGTATTCTGGGTGAAGCATTCATTTCATTCAGTCTTGTCACAATATCCCACCACTGCTTTCTGGCATTGAGTGTTTCTGGTGACAGGTCTGCTGTAAATCTCAGGGAAGCTTGCTTGAACGTGATTTCCCCTTTTGATCTTGCTGTTTTCAGAATTCTGTCTCTATCTGTGGGATTTGTCATTGTGACTAGGATGTGTCTTGGGGTGGTTTTTCTGGGGTCTCTTTTGGTTGGTACTCTTCGGGCATGCAGGATTTGATCACATATATTCTTTAGCTCTGGAAGTTTCTCTTTAATGATTTTCTTGACCATTGATTCTTCCTGGAAATTTTCTTCCTGGGTCTCTGGGACTCCAATGATTCTTAAGTTGTTTCTGTTGATCTTATCATAGACTTCTATTTTCGTCTGTTCCCATTCTTTGACTAATTTTTCCATTGTCTGCTCATTTGCTTTAAGTTTTTTGTCCAATCTCTCCTGCTGTATGGAATTGTTATGTATCTCATCTTCCACAGCACCAAGTCTATTCTCAGCTTCTGATACCCTGTCCCAGAACTTATCCATTTTGTCATTCACTTCGTTTACTGATTTTTTCAGTCCTGTTATTTGACATGTTATTTCAGTTTGGAGTTTTGTGATTTCTGCCTTCATATTTTCTTGGTTCTTATTAGTGTTCTGTTCAACTCGATCCATGGTTTCTTGGAGTCTGTTGAGTATCTTCCATATTGCTAGTCTAAAGTCCTTATCTGAGAGGTTGATTAGTTGGTCAGTCATTATCTGGTCCTCAGAATTGTCATCTTCATTCTCTATGTCTGATGCTGGCCTGCATTGTTTCCCCATTTTCACACTTGTATTGTGGGTTTTTCTACGTGTTGTGGTGGTATTCATTGTCTATATGATGTAGGCAGCACACTCCTCTGGCTCCTCCCTTTCTGGATGGGCTGACTTGCCTCTAAGGGAGGGGAGTCCTCCGTGGATGAAGCCTCACACTGGGTCAAATCTTAGGCCCGAGCATGCAACAGAGAAGACAGTCCAGAGAGAAATGTTTGCTTCTGTGATATAGCGCCGTTCTTAGTGTGATTTTTCCTTCTTGTTGCAATGGAGTTCTTTCCTTAGAAAGAGTGCATGGCCGCGTAGCGAAGCGGACCAGCCGTGCTCCTCTGGAGCCTCTTTTTGCCCCACTCGCAAGAGTTTCACGCAAGAGGACAGTAGACAGACATAGACAGGTCACTCTCACAGTCTTTCACAGTTGAGCCCCACTGGGCCGTTGTACTTTTGCAGATTTTCCCCGCCTGGTGTCACACACAGGGAGCCAGCTTTTGCAAAGCTTAGCCGGTTTTTATGCTCTGAAGTCCCTCCCTGAAAATGGCGTCTGGGAGAGCAAGGTTTCTGGAGCCTCTTTTTGCCCCACTCGCAAGAGTTTCACGCAAGAGTACAGTAGACAGACATAGACAGATCACACTCACAGTCTTTCACAGTTGAGCCCCACTGGGCCGGTGTACTTTTGCAGATTTTCCCCGCCTGGTGTCACACACAGGGAGCCAGCTTTTGCAAAGCTTAGCCGGTTTTTATGCTCTGAAGTCCCTCCCTGAAAATGGTGTCTGGGCGAGCGAGGTTTCTGGAGCCTCTTTTTGCCCCACTCACAAGAGTTTCACACAAGAGGACAGTAGACAGACATAGACAGGTCACACTCACAGTCTTTCACAGTTGAGCCCCACTGGGCCGGTGTACTTTCGCGGATTTTCCCCGCCTGGTGTTACACACAGGGAGCCGGCTTTTGCAAAGCTTAGCCGGTTTTTATGCTCTGAAGTCCCTCCCTGAAAATGGCGTCTGGGCGAGCTAGGTTTCTGGAGCCTCTCCTTGCCCCACTCACAAGAGTTTCACGCAAGAGGACAGTAGACAGACATAGACAGGTCACACTCACAGTCTTTCACAGTTGAGCCCCACTGGGCTGGTGTACTTTCGCGGATTTTCCCCGCCTGGTGTCACACACAGGGAGCCCTTAAAAAAATTCTTAAACCTGTAAAAAATACAAGTTCTCTTAAAAGCGTTTTTATTTAAATTTGCAATTAAGAGAAATTATAATTTCCAAAGTATGATCTGTCCATACAATTTTAATTACTTTGTTTCCCTTAATAACTTAGAACTTAATAACTTAGAACACTATCCAAAATAGTTTTTATTTTTCTGTAACTAAGGCATATTATTTAGCAGTTTCTAAAATAAGTTATCTCCTTCCAAAGTGTCCTTCCTCCCCACCCCCCACCGGCCTATTCTCTAGACAGGCTTTCTACTTGGGATATTGATCATGGGAATGTTGCACTGGTGAAGGAATATATATATATATATATATATATATATATATATATATATATATATATATATATATATACATATATATAAAAGGAAAGACAAGATAAGGCCTCCCAATTCTTACCACAGGCTGTGTTCTTTACACTGACTGTATAGAAAGAGGAGGTACAATAAATGCACCTCATATACACCTCAACCCAGGCCCTTTGCCTGGTCTGTATTGTGAATTGGGGAACAAAAAATAAAATAATTTATCTCATAAACTCTTGCTGCCTTATTAATAATCATAAGTTCAAAATAATTTACTGCAAAACAACCCTGTTGATTTCTTTTTTGTCTTTAAAAATTTTAATACCAAATTTTATGACAGTACCCATAATATGTTACATTTTTAAATACCAACTATCAAGGTATTTAGACTTTATAAGATTAATGATGCAACCTTAGCAAACGAGGAATAGGCATTGTATAATTAAGGATAACTATTGCTTTTTAAAATTCAAAAACTATAGCAACTTAAGTTGTAAAACTTCAGAGATATTGAATATGACTGACTTTTACTCATATTTTAAAAGGTTTGCAAATTATTCAGATATCTAAAACTTTTATTCCCTTTATTTTTCCCAATTAGATAACAAATTGCTAGAATTACTTACATCTGACAGGACTAAGTTGTCCTCTATTGTATCCACTAAGGACATTTAAAGCATTTTCACCTTTTAGATCTTAAGATTGCATTAAATACCTGACCGCAAACAGTTATGAAATTTAGCTATCTAAATTTAGCAATTTTAGCAATATTAAAAAGTCACAAAATTAAAACTTATTATTTTTTAAAACTAACCATAACATTTTCTTGCAATTTTCAATCTGTTGTAATATAAACAGCAAAATAGCTGTAATAATTTCTTAAAATTCCAATTATTAAACACAAACTAGTAAAAGTGATCAAAACTAACTTAAGAAACAAGCAAATGTTTCTACTTTAGAAGATCTCAAGCTAATAATTTGTAAATTACCATGAATTTTACTTTTGTTCTTTTAAGGCAAGTTTAACCTATTTTAAATGCCTAAAATAATAAATATTCCTTGTTAATTTATGTTGTATTTGAAAAGAATACTTGTAGTTAAAACATTGAACGAAAATTAAATAAATTTAGAAGCTCTGAACTCTTATCATACTCATAAGTATTCCATGTAATACTTTTATGTGCCAGATTAACAAAAATTTTAGATCATTACAAAGTACAATTCTCTTAAAAGAACTCTCAAGATTTGTAATCCAGAGGAATTACAATTGTTTAAATTTTTTAATTATCTTTATTTAAACATAGTGATTACAAATATAATTGTAGTTGTAAGATTAGTCATGTAAAGAACACTCCCCTTCACCAGTGCAGGATTCCCACCACTAATTTCCCAGATCTACCTACTCCCCACCCCACCCACACCTGTACTCGAGACAGGCTTTCTTTTTCCCTCATTTATTCACATCATTATGATAGTTTTCAGTGTAGTTATTTCTCTAACTGCACTTATCACTCTATGTGGTGAGCTTCATGTCATTAGCTGCACCTACATGGGAAGATGGGGGAATTAAGGGTTGGGACTGAGGCAGTAAAATATTAGAAATGAGCTTTGTAAGGCAGTATCAAGGTTACAATACAAGATGGATATTATGGATATATAGAATATATGCATACAATACTATCAATATGAAAACAAGAAGAAAGCATTTCCACTAACTGTCCCAACATAAACCAGTGCTAGAACTGCCCGCTCTCCTCCCAGAGAGCATTCCCATTAGTGTAGGGAGAGATAGGGCGAAAGCCTATTGACCCCTATAGAGTCCACCTAGACTGGCGCTCAGGGAAGGACTGAAGTCCAGGAGAGAACATCCCTATTCCTGGCAAGAGCTGGTCTCCAGAATCAAAAAGGAAACCAGAAGCCAGAGGTCTGCCCGCCCTCCTCCCCATGCACCTCCCCCCTGGAGTATGGAGGGAGGAGGGAAGCCTCAGGACCACTAAGAGTCCACCTGAACCCACTCTGGCCGTCTGAGCTGGCACCCAGGGAAGGTCTGGAGACAGGGGAAAAAGACAAGGATGGTTGGGGGCCTACCAAACCTCCCAGCACTCCCCAGGCTAGGGAGAAAAGCTCTGGTATGGGGCCTCCCCAAACCTTATACCTGGCAAAAGCTGGTCTCCAGAATCAAAGAGGAAACCAGAAGCCAGTTGTCTGCTCGCCTTAGGAATTACAATTTTTAAGGTACATCCTCACCATACACATTTTATTTACTTTGCTTTTTTTTTCCCAATAACTTAGTACATTCTTCAAAATAGTTCTCTGCTGTTAACTGTTTTATGCATATCATTTTGCAGTTTTAAAGAATATATCATATAATTTCTTGTTACTTCAGTCTTACAGTGATTAGATGAATTGCTAAATTTGTTAAATGCAAAAGTTTAAAAAGGCTAACCACAATATTTTGCATACAATTTTCTATTTTTAGATACCTTTAAATCACAATAAATTTTCTAATAGAAATATAAAGACTCAAATTTTAATACTGTTGAAGCCAATTTGAATTTAAAAGGACAAAAGATTTTCTTTATTGGTAGTCCGTTGTCTATGACCTCAATCCAAAATTCCTAAGGGGTCGGATAGTGAAGCCAACCAAAACTGGTCTGGACCCGGGTTGGGACCAGGGGTTGGAAATGCCCGAGCCTGGGGAGGCCAGGGATCAGGGATGCCCAAGGTCCAAGGAAATCCCACCACTCAATTTAGGAGACACAAACCTAGAGGATGCAATCACACGTTGGTTTATTCACTTTTCAGGATCCTGGGGGTGTCACTGCAAGCCGGGAATTCGGTCTGCAGTGAGACTCCGAATATCCAAATTTACAAACATTTAAGGGAATTCATATAATAATGAGAATACAGGTCAAAGTATTTCATACGTTTATACAGTTTGAATCATCCAATGGCGCAATTTTCTGTCTGTTCAGCCCCTTTATGACATCATTTACACACCAACTCCTAGACTGATAGCATGCAGAGATACAGGTTAAACCTGTATGGTCGCCTAATCTACATGGTGAAGAAACTGTTTGCTCAGCTCCTTTATAATATCATTTTACCCAAACTCCCAGATTGATGGTATGCAAAGACACGTGTTAAACTCTTTAAGTGGTCCCCCAATCCACCGGGTGGAGAACCCATTTTCTTGACAGCGTAATGACCAGAGTGATTAGGGGAAGTGAGCCTTGTTCATTATATCAAGCAAGCCAGGGACAGAAGATGTCCTTGCATTCATTGGAAATCCAAAGTTAAAAGGTTACACCCCAAAATAAAAAGTTATCTCTTTTCCAGACTCAACAAATGGAATAAGTACTCAAAAAATGTGGACAGCTAAAAATAGAAGTCTTTGATAAACTCAACAGAAACAACATAAGAATCATTGGAGTACCAGAGGCCCAGGAAGAAGATCCCCAGGAAGAAGCAACAATCCAAGACAACATACAGAGAAACTCCCAGAGCTAAAGACTGCATGCAACCAAATCCTGCATGCCCGAAGAGCTAAAAGAGACCCAAAGAAAAGCACCCCAAGATACATCCTAGTCACAATGATAAATCCCAAAGACAGGGATAAAATGATAAAAGCAGCAAGATCAAAAAGAGAAATTGCATTCAAAGGAGCATCCTTAAGATTTACAGCAGACATGTAAAAAGAAACATTCAATGAAAGAAGACAGTGGTGAGATATTGTGACAAGACTGAATGAAATGAAATGAATGCTTTGCCTAGAATACTGCATCCAGCCCAACTCACTTTCAGGTTTAAAGGAAAGATACATAGCTTCAAGGTTAAGCAACAAATCAGAAATTTTACAGATGCAAAACCAGCCTTAAAAAAAAACCTGAAAGACAAAACAGACCAACAGACTCACCAAACTTATACATAAAATGACATAAAACCCCATAACAATCATCCCCCTCAACATCAATGAACTAAATGCATTAATTAATAGACACGGAGTGGCAAAACGAATCAAAAAGAGAAATCCAACCTCTGCTGCCTACAAGAAACACACCTGAATAGTCAGAACAAATATAGACTCAAAGTCAAAGGCTGGAGTAAAATCATCCAAGCAAACAACACCCTTAAAAAAGCTGGAGTGTGGGGCTGGTGAGGTGGTGCTAAAGGTAAGGTGTCTGCCTTGCAAGTGCTAGCCAAGGAAGAACCACGGTTCGATCCCCTGGGTCCCATATGGTCCCCCCAACCCAGGGGCAATTTCTGAGTACTTAGCCAGGAGTAACTCCTGAGCATTAAATGGGTGTGGCCCGAAAATAAAAAAAAAGCTGGAGTGGTCATATTAATATAAGATGACACAAACTTTAGACTCAGAAAAGTTTTAAGGGACAAAGATGAACATTTCATACTAATCAAGGAATATGTGCAACAGGAAGAAAGCACACTATTAAACATATATGACCCAATGAAAGACCAGCAAATATCTAATACAATTGTTGACAAATTTGAAGAAGATATCAAAAGTAACACATAATTGTGAGAGACCTCAACACTGTCCTGTTGCCACTTGATTAGTGAACCAAACTGAAACCCAACAAAAATATACTAGCCCTAAAAAGAGAAAGGGAACAAAGAAGCCCAGTAAATATATATAGGACACTACATCCCCCAAACCTGGATACATATTCTTCTCCAATGTGCATGGGTCATTCTCCAGGATAGACCACATGCTGACACATAAAACATATCTCCATAAAATCAAGACGATAGAAATTTTGTAGGCTACCTTCACTGACCACAAGGCTCTGAAATTAGATGTGAACTACAAAGGGACACAGAAGAAAAACTTTAACACCTGGAAATTAAAACAGCTTACTACTAATGAAATTAAAGAGAAAATCAAAACATTTCTGGAAACAAATGACAATGAAGACACAAATTATCAGAATCTATGGGACACAGCAAAAGCGGTACTGAGAGGAAAATTTATAGCTTTACAAGTGCACATCAGGAAGGAAGAAGGGACATACCTGAATAGCTGAATGATGCAGCTTATAAAAAGGAAATGATCAACAAAAGGAACCATAAATAGAAAGACATAAGGAAATAACAAAGCTTAGAGCAGAAATCAGTGAAGTGGAAATCCAGAAAACAATCCAAAATATCAATGAAAGCAGAAGTTAGTTCTTTAAAAAAAAACAAGATTGATAAACCACTGGAAAAACTTACAAAGAAAGAGAGATACATGATAAACTGTTCTAGAAATTAAAAGGGCGAGATCACTATAGACACTGCAGATTTTCAAAGGGCAAACAGATTATTTTGAGAAACTCTGACACAAAACATAAAAACCAGGAAGAAATGGACAAATTCTTGGACTCATAACTTTCCATATTTGAATATGGAGGATACAGCACATCTAACACCTCTGTCACTATTGAGGAAATTAAAACGGTAATTAAATGTCTGCCAAAAACAAAAGCCCAGGGCCTGATTGATTCACTAATGAATTCCTTCAAATCTTTCAAGAGGAACTGCTACCAATCCTTGCCAGGATCTTTCATGAAACTAAGAAAATGGGAACATTTCCATGTAGTTTTTATGAAGCTAACATCACATTGATACCAAAACCAGACAGAGGTGCTGCCAAAAAAGAAAATTACAGACCTATATCCCTGATGAACACAGATGCAAAGAAGCTCAACAAAATTTTAGCCTCATCAAGAAGGTCATTCACCACGATCAAGTAGGCTTCATCCCAGGAATGCAAGGATGGTTTAACATTCATAAACCAGTCAACATATACACCATATCAACAAGAAAAATAAAAACCATATGATCATTTCAATAGATGCAGAAAAGATGATAAGGTCCAATACCCATTCTTGAGAAATACTCTCATCAAGATGGGAATGAAAAGAACTTTTCTCAATATAGTTCAGGCCATCTTCCTCAAACCAATGGCAAATATTATCCTCATTGGAGAAAAACTAAAAGCCATCTCCTCTAAAATATGGTACAAGACAAGGCTGCTCTCTCACCACTCCTATTGATCATAAAATACTGAAAGTACTTGCTATAGTAATTAGGCAAAAAAAAAGTGCATTCAGATAGGAAAGGAAGAAGTCAAGTTCTTATTGTTTCTAGATGACATGATACTGTATTTAGAAAACCCTAAAGATTACCAAAAAGCTTTGTTACACAATAGATTTATATAGCAAATTGGTAAGCTACAAAATTTACACGCAAAAATCAATGTCCTTCTTATACACTAATAATGATAGAGAAGAAATGTATATTAAGAAAACATCTCCATTCACATAAGTGTCACACAAACTCAAATATCCCAGAGTCAACTTGACTAAAGATAGGAAGGACCTATTCAAAGAAAACTACACAAAATGCTTCAAGAGATAAGAGAGGACAAGCAAAAATGGAGATACATACCCTGCTCATAAATTGGCAGGATTAACAGCATTAAAGTGGCAATACTCCCCAAAGCCTTTTAAAAATGTAATGCAATCCCTCTAAAGATACCCATTACATTCTTCAAAGAAGTGGATCAAACACTCTCAAATTTATTTGAAACAATAAACACCCACAAATAGCTAACGCAATCCTTGGGAAAGGGAATATGAAAGGTATTACTTTCCCAATTTTAAACTGTATTACTAATCAATAGCTATTAAAACAGCATGGTATTGAAATAAAGACAGATCCTTAGATTCAGAGAATGTTCCCCAGACATACAATTATTTAATTTCTGACAAAGGGGCAAGAATTACAAAATTGTGCAAGGAAAGCTTCTTCAACAAGTGGTGTTATAACAACTAGTTAGCCACTTGCAGAAAAGTAAACTCAGACCCCCCAGGTAACATCATCTACAAAGGTAAAATAAAAATGAATTAAATACCTTAATATCAGATCTGAAACCATAAGATATATAGGACAATATGTAAGTAATACACTCCATGACAAGGAGACTAAAGATATCTTCAAGGAGAAAATAGCACTTTCCAAACAAGTGGAAGCAGAGATAAACAAATGGAACTATATTAAACGGAGAAGCTTCTGCATCTCAAAGGAAATAGTGCCTAAGATACAACAGCCACCCACGGAATGGAAGAAACTATTCACGCAATATCCTTCAGATAAGGGGATAATCTCCAAAATATACAAGTACTTACAGAACTTAATAAGAACAAAACATATAACCACATCAAAAAATGGGGAGAAGAAATGAACAGACACTTCCTCAAAGAAGAAATACAAATGGCCAAAAGACTCATAAAAAAGTGCTCCACATCACTAATTATCAGGGAGATGCAAATCAAAACTACAATGAGGTACCATCTCACACTACAGAGACTGGCACACATCACAGAGAGCAAGAACAATCAGTGTTGGTGGGGATATGAAGAGAAAGTGAATAACACTGCTGGTAGGAATGCCATCTAGTTCAGCCTTTATGGAAAACAGTATGAAGATTTCTCAAAAAACTGAAAATTGAACTCCCATATGATCCGGCTATACCACTTCTAGGATATACCCTAGGAACACAAAAATACAATTCAAAAATTTCTTCCTCATACCTATATTCATTGCAGTGCTATTTACAATAGGCAGACTCTGGAAACAACCAAGACGCCTTCAACAGATGAATGGCTAAAGAAAGTGTGGTACATATACACAATGTCCAGGGAGTTGAAATCATGAAATTTTTCTATATGTGGGTGTACATGGAATCTATTATGTGGAGTGAAATAAGTCAGAGGGAGAGAGATAGACACAGAATTGTGTCACTCATCTATGGGTTTTAAGAAAAAATAAAGACATTACTGTAATAAGTCCTAGAGAAAATAGAGTTATGTGCTGGAAGGCTGGAAGGACCAGCTCACAATTTGAAGCTCACCACAAAGAGTGGTGAATGCTGTTAGGGAAATAACTACACTAACAACTAGCATGACAATGTTAAAGAATAAGAGAAGTAGAATGCCTGTTGCGAATACAGACGGGGTGGGGGATGGGGCCATCAGTGGTGGGAATGCTGTGCTGGTGAAAGGGGTATCCTGTTTATGACTGATACCCAACTACAAATATCTTTGTAATCATGGTGCTTAAATAAATATTTACATAAAAAACAAAAACAAAAGTACTTAATATTTTCAGAAGATTTGACTCAAGCTGTTGTTTGTAATACTATGAATGGTTCCAATAACAATATTGTGAAGTAATACAATTCCTCAAAATTAAAAAAACCACCTCAAAAGCAAAAAATTTAATCCCATAAAAATGTGGAGAAGAAATGAAAAGACACTCATCTAAGAAGAAATACTAATGGCCAAAAGACACATGAAAAAATGCTCCACATCACTAATCATCAGGGAGATGCAAATCAAAACAACTAATAGGTACCATCTCATGCCAGAGAAATTGGTACACATCACAAAGAATGAGAACAATTAGTGCTGGTAGGATGTGGAGAGACAGGAACTCTCTGAGTCACCGCTGGTATGAATGTCATCTAGTCCAGCTTTTTCTGGAAAACAATATGGAAATTCCTCAAAAAAAATTAAAATTGAGCTCCCATATGATCCAGCTATACCACTCTTAGATTATACCCCAGAGACACAAAATTAAAATTCAAAAACCCCTTCCTCACACCTATATTCATTGCAGCACTATGTACAATAGCCAGACTCTGGAAACAACCAAGATGCCTTTCAACAGATGAATGACTAAAGAAACTGTGGTAAATATACACAGTAAAATATTATGCAGCTGTAAGGAGAGATTAAGTCATGAATTTTTTCTATATATGGATGTACCTAGAATGTATGATGCTGAGTGAAACAATTCCGTGGGAAAGAGATAGACACAGAATAGTCTCACTCATCTATGGGTTTTTTTTTTAAAGTTAAAACATTATTGTAATAATTCCAGAGACAATAGAGCTAAGGGCCAAAAGAACTAGCTCAGAATATGAAGCTCACCACAAAGACTGGTGAATGCTGTTCGGAAATAACTACACTAACAACTAGCATGACAATGTTAATGACTGAGAGAAACAGAATGTCTGTCTCGAATACAGGCAGGGGTGAGGGAGGAGGGAGGTCAGAGGCATTGGTGATGGGAATGTTGTACTGGTGAAGGGGGGTGTTTTGTTTATGACTGAGACCCAACTACAATCATGTTTTTAATTATGGTGCGTAAATAATGATTTTTAAAATAAATAAATAAATAAATATCACTTATAAATGAAAGAAAAGAGAAAAAAGAAAAACATAATAAAATAAAACAAAAAAACAAACAAAAAACACAGCAACTACAAAAAAAAGCACAACAGCAACAAAAAACAGCCAAATATTAATCACAAGAATGGAAAAAAAGAAGAAAAAGAAAAAAGAAAAAACAGGAAGGAAAGCTGGTGTGGCAAGGTTTTGTGTCCCCCTTTTTTGCATAGGCGCAGTAAGTATTGAGAAAATTATAAAGGGAATTCCCTTGCCCAACAGATACAGGGTTTTCTGCCCTTGAAGCATACTGGTATGGGAACAAGTTTAGGTTTGTACATGCTAATTTTCACACTCCAAATTCTTTTTATGGTGCCAGGAAACTTTCTGCTCAGTTGTGGATAATAAAATCTGGCTAATTTTTAATTATGGTGGTCAAGATATCCTGATACTGTTTGTTAAAGAGGTTTATATTTTGTTCTACTTCATGCCAGTTTCTCATCATAGATCAATTGTCTTTATGTCTAAGATTTACCTCTGGGCTCTTAGTTCTGTTTTTGGATAACCTTTTGATTAATATTTCAATTTCCTTTCTAGTGATAGGTCTGTACATGTATTCCACATAATCTTGTTTCAACATTGGGTGGTTATAGGAATCAAAGAATGTATCCACTATTTTTAGTTTTTTTTTTTCATTTTGTGGCATAAATATTCTCAAAGTAAATTCTGATTGCCCTTTAATGTAGCATCTGTTGTGTCATTCATTTTATTTCTGATTTGGTTTATTGGGTTCTCTCTCTTTATAAGTCTTGCTATTGATTTATTGATCTTGTTTATATTTTTAAAGAACCAACTCCTGCTTTTATTGATCTTTTGAATTATTTTGGGTGTTTTCAGTTCATTAATTTCTGCTCTAAGTTATATTATTTCCTTCAACTTGCCTACTTTGGACTCATTTTGTTTGCCATTTTCAAACTTGTTAAGCTGTGTAATTAAACTATTTATGTAGGCTCTTTATTTCTTCTTGATGAATGTTTGCAAAGCTATTAATTTTCCTCTTAGAGTTTCTTTTGCTTTGTTCCAAAATTGCTGGTAATTTTGTATTAGTTCTCATTTATTTCCAAGAATCTTATGATTTTATGTTTGATTTCCTCTCTGAATCACTGGATTTTAGTAGTGAACTGCATAATTTTCAAATGTTAAAGTTATGTCTCCACTTCTGTTTGTAATTCACTTTTATTTAAAGTGCATCATTGTCTGAGAAAATAGTTGATACAATTTTTATCTTCTAGATTCTATGAAGGTATTTTTTTGTGGCCAAGCATGTGGTGTATCTTGGGAAACTATTGTGAGACATTGATTTTGTTTATTTTTTTTTCCAAAATATCCCATGACTGTCTTTGTGCCCAAAGGTTTGCTTGTAATAAATGCTCTTTAAATCTTAAGGATGCTACTTTATATGTATGTTCCTTTTTGAACTTGCTGTTCTCAGTATTCTATCTCACAACAGTTTTCTTCATTGTGATTAGGATTGCCTTGAGGTACTTTTATTTGGGGCTCTTTTAGCTGGTACTCTTCGGATGTCCTGGATGTGGATACATTCACTGTTTAACTCTGGGAATTTCTCAGAAATGATGTCTTCATTCCAATACCATGCTGTTTTAATGACTATTGCTTTGTATTAAAATTTAAAGTTGGAAAAAGTGATGAGTTTCATATTCCTTTTCCCAAGGGTTGCTCTAGCTGTTCTTGGGTGTTTATTGTTCCCAATGAATTTCAGGAGTGTTTATTCCACTTCTTTGAAGAATATCATGGGTATTCTTAGAGGGATTGCATTAAATTTAAACAATGCCTTGGGGCGTATTGCCATTTTAATAATGTTAATCCTGCCAATCCATGAGCAGTGTATATGCCTCTATTTCCATGTATCCTCTTTTATTTCTTAAAGCAGAGTTTTGTAGTGTTCCATTTTGAAATGGAACAAAGAAAGTATATTCAACAAATGGTGTTGGTACAACTGGAAAACCATCCCATAACATCCCATAACACTATGTTTTAATGCCTTTATCTTACTATATTTAAAATAACTTCTCAGCTTTTGTGTCCACAGGCGTTCTTGGATACAAAGGGTGGACAAACTAAGATGGCATCTCAGCGCTCACTCACATGAGATATCATACCAATTTGCATACGAGAATGTCCCGAGAAAACTCTTTAACATACACTTTATCTCTAGGTTATACCTTCTTTTAGGATGAAGCATGTGACCAGTCAGACCACCGAAGCAGCAACTGTGATGTACAGACTTATACTACAGGCCCTACTCATTGAACACATTCAAGCAAACTAGCATTCCCATGTTATTATCTCCTCTCTTCTCACTACTTTTTTTCTTTTTCTTCTCTTTTTTCTTCTCTTTTCTTCTTTTTTCTTTTCTCTTCTCCCTTTCTTTCTAATGTATTTTCTCTTTTCTTTTTTCCTACCACTTCCATATACTTTCCCCTTTCCTCCCTTTAGAAATCCAACTATTCCTTCAGCCCTCAATCCCACCCAGACCTCCCAACGTATTAAAACTCTTCACCCTTAGTTCTTAATCTATTAGGCATCAAGACTGACCTCATACCCCAATGAACCAGTACCCATCACCCAAGCGAAAGGACACCCAGTCAAACCCACACCTCGCCCCTGCAAAAAAAGGCAACCAACTCCCCTACGGATTCATGCTGCACGGCCCTCCCTACCAAACCCCCTACTGTGTACTGTTACTTGAAACCGGACTTAGCTCTAAAAGTATCCCCAATGCAAGAACTCCTACAAGACCTCCCTGCTGCAAATCCTTTGCCAATCTCAAGAAGGTCTGGGGGAGTGATGGAAAGGTGCCTGGGAACCCACACACCACAAGAAAATCCCAAAAAACAATGGGGAAACCTATACTTCCAACATAAGTATAAGACCGGTATTGCACCACCTCTTTACCTGCTTTTCCCCAAAAGTAAGGTAGTCTCATGCATCACATGGTTCCTTTAATTATTTTGTTAATTCATTTTTTAAATGTTTGTTCTATGTATACATATATGACCACATATACTTTTATTCCTAATTTTATCTTGTTTGGATGTGTGACCTGTTTCTGTTTTCTTCTCTGTCCACCCCCAAATGCACCGGCAATATAATGTAGCACCATTTCTCCCTGTAAAGTCACACTAAAGAAAGGGGAAATCTTACATGTAAAAAAGAGCTCTTATCTACTAGAGATAAGAACTCATACTTGTTTACAATATCGGGATATCTCCTACCTTGAAAATATGTCACGTGGACCCAACTTAGACCTCAGGTGATTAGACATCATCCGTCCAGCCTTGAACCCTTGATCCCAGACATAGAATCGACACAGTTCTTCACAACAGCTGCAGGAAACAAATCCCATCTGGGACATCCTTAATACTGCTGGGCCACCAACAAGTGCCAGCTCTAATATGATATCCTGACAACAAAGAAAATGGGAACAACTTGACCTAAGAACAGGTTATCCTACCTCACCAGCTAACGATAAGACAAAATCAGAAGACTTGTCACCCTTTGGTCGGTCCAAAAGCCAAGATCGTGATTTACAGATGACTGGTTGCTAGAACCATGACTGGATTTAATATATTTTGAGACCAATAGAAAAGCCTTAGTCTAGGGTTTGAACTATGGCCCGCACAATAACCATGATCCCCAGTTCCAAAGGTCCGGCACAGACAATCGCAACAGAATGGGGCTTCTGGAAACACTATGAAAGACGCTATCCTAGGTTCCATCCTAGGATCAGTGCAAAGACCAAGACCACCAACCACAGAAGATGGATTAAATTGACACTGAGGGAACAGAACTTCTAGAACCACAAAGAAAGACTTCATCATAAGTCCCACTCCTGGACCTGTGCAGATACTGAGATCTATAGATACAGAGGTCTTATTTCATCACCCAGGATGAAGCAGAAGTTTTCCAAATACCACGAAAGAAGCAGAAGTTTTCCAAACACCACGAAAGCACCACCGGTAGAGTAAATGAACCTGAACGGAGTCTATAGTTAATCCCATGACAATATACCCCAAGGGTGGAGAAACCCCATAGTGCTAAGGCCAAGTGAATTCCTTTTCAAATGACCCCAATATTTACTGTGCCAGTGCAGGAGGGAAAAAAAGGCAAAAAGCACAAAACATTTTTATCTTTTATATATTATTTTTTCTTCATTTATTATTATTATTATTTATTTACCTATCTACTTTTGTCGATTTTTTTGTCTTGGTGTGGTTATTGAAGTTGTTGTCCCCATTTATATTTATATTGGGTTTTTTTTTCTTCTTTTCTTTTCTTTCTTTAGGTGCTCTGCCATGTTTTTTAACTCAAGACCATGGCTTTTTTTTTGTGGTGCCTATCATTATCACCGGAGTGCTCACTGGATATTTGACTTTTCTTTTTGTACTGTTGGGGTGTTTCACCTTCTTTTTCTCTTTCATCTCTCAAACCGACGATGAGAGCCTCTAGAAGGATTCCCCCCATTTTCGGCATATTAGACTTTTACCCCAGTTTATTACTTTTCTCTTCTTCAAATAAAATCACATAACTTGAAAAAAAATGATCCTTCTTAAACACCAAATCCAAAGCCAATGACAACAGAATCAATACCCAATCTACAAGATACAGAGGGGACCACTTATACTAGCAGCTTGGGGGGAGGTAAGGAGGATATGGGATGCATACTGGGAAAGGGGATGGAGGGAGGACAACTTTGGTGGTGGGAATTCCTGGATTCAATGTCAATATGTACCTAAAATATTACTGTGAAAGATATGTAATCCACTTTGGTCAAAATAAAAATTATTATTATATTTTAAAAAAGATCAATAGCAGAGAGATACATCTCTCACTTCTTCCCTCCTTCTTTCTTGCTCTTTTTCTCACACACACTAAGCAAAATAAAAAATATAGGTCAATATTATTATTATTATTAACTGTAAAAATTATCAGCAAAATTTAACTATTCTACTGAGAAGTTGAAAACAAATTAAAGTAAACATTTTTGTGAACTAAATTTAGCAATGCAAACAAAGATCATACATAATAATCAGTTGAAAATTGTTTGAAGAATACAGAGATTGTTCACATTTATGAATCAAATAAAGTGATATAACAAATCAGCAAAAATGATAATCATATCAATGATCATATGACCATATCAAACTTATAGAAAACTTTTGTCCAGGATTTGAAATTATTATGATTAAAAATTTGTCAATTAAGTGGAAATAAGGAACATGTCACAGTAGAGTAAAAGTCATAGAGAACATCCTAATCATGTAAATATAAAATATTTACATATTTTCATAACAGGTATGTTTACCTCACCTCTCATGTTAAATATAGTGTTAAAAACTTACTCACAATCATTCAGCAAGAAGTTACAGGAAAAAGGATTTAAATGGGAAGCAAAGACAAAAACAGGTAAAAGATGTTAAATTTCATTGGACACTCACTGAGACTGAAAGGATTCTAGAAGATTTTTCAAATATAACATTGATAAATGGAATAAAAATAATGGATTTGATAATGAGACCGAAAGTTAGGCTGAAATCCTTGAATTAACAAATTAAAATGTAACCTAATCCTATTTCAGAAGAGATGCTTATTATATCCATGTCACTATTTCCTTTGAGGTGCTTCTCAGCTTAATATAGTACCATGAGTTTATCTCTGCTTCTACTTGTTTGGAGAGTGCTGTTTCCTCCTTGAAGATACCTTTAGTCTCAATGTCACGGAGTGCTTTACCTACATGTTTTTCTATATACCTTATGGCTCCAGGTCTAATATCCAGGTCTTTTATCCATTTGGATTTGACCTTTGTGCATCGTGTTAGATGGAGGTCTGAGTTCGCTTTTTTGCATGTGGTTGACCAGTTCTCCCAACACCATTTGATGAAGAGGCTTTCCTTTTTCCATTTTGCATTTCTTGGCCCTTTATCAAAGATTAATTGATTGTAAGTCTGCGGGACATTCTCTGAATACTCAAGTCTACTCCATGATCTGAGGGTCTGTCTTTATTCCAGTACTAAGCTGGAAGGACCGGCCATGACATGAAGCTTACCACAAAGAGTAGTGAGTGCAGTTAGAGAAATAACTACACCAACAACTATCATGACAATGGTAGTGAGTGAGATAAGTAGTATGCCTGTCTCACATACAGACAGGGGGTGAGAGAGGAGGGAGGTGGGGCATTGGTGATAGGTGAAAGGGGTGTTCTTTTTATAACTGAAATCCAACTACAAACATGTTTGTAATCATAATGCTTAAATAAATATATTATTAAAAAGAAACTTAAGCAATCAATGGAAGAAAACACCTATAAATTGAAAAAATAAATGCTTAACAAATGATACTGAGCAGTTACTATGAAAAATAAATAAGGAAGCATATTATCCTTCTGAGAGCACAATACTTTTTACCTCTTTACCATTGTATAAAACATCATTTCTTTATTTGCCCCCCCAAACATTACTTCTGACACTTAATTGACAACGATTTCTCCTTTTTTCTTATTATTTCTTTCCCTCTTCTCTTGCTCCATTATTCCCTCCCTTAATTTTTCTTCCTTTATGCAGCAGTAATTGAAGAGAAGTTAGGCCAATTCTGTCATTAATGTATATAATAGTATGTATAAATATGAAAATTCAGTAGACAGAGAGGAATTTGCCAAGAATAATATTTTCTAGCTTCTGGTCACCCATTCATGACCATATTTCCTAAGAGGAAGTACCAAAGTTTCCAAAGTAACATAGTGTTTTGGTTTGTTTAGCATTGAGTAAGTTTCTAGCTCTGTTTCTGTGACTGCAAGAGGGAGTAGTCTGGTAACTACTCAGATTCAGAATGCTAGGTTGTGTTTGAACTGTATAGGAACACAATGCTACTTGGATTATATTTATTTGTCTGGGAGTAAGAAGAGGACTGTGCAGCACTGGTGGTAATAAAATTCAGTAGGGAAATCTAAAACCCTCTTCTAATTTGGAAATGATGTTTTCTTAGGTGAAAACTGAGCCTCCTCTCAAACTGAAAGGATTGAAGAGTGCTTCATTTGTCTTTGAGTGAGAAATGACTCAGATTAAGTGCCCAAACTTGTACTACTTGCTTAGAAAGTGGGTTTTAGAAATAAGGGCCACAATCCAGAGCAAAGTTCAGAGATTGTCTTAACAGGTAGTTGCGGTTTTCTCTGGCCTACATAAAGTTCCCAAGAATTTAATTAGAAGAAAATGTTTACTATAGCTGAATACTAGGCCATTGTGCATATATATTAGATTGAGATTGATTATTTTATCAGAGTTAATGTAACATGATTACAGTAGTGATATTATTTATAGCTTTGTGGTTTGCACAGTTACTGAACTTCCACCATTATTAAAGTGTTCAAGACCTTCTATTACTGCCCATATGAAATGATTCTTAATTGTTGCCTCTTCCTTGATCAGCCCAACCCTAAAAATTATGCAACTATTATAAACTATTATTTTGATCCTGTAATCCATAATAACATGCCAATCTAGATGCTATAGCTAAGGTCACTTAATTTTTAGAAACAATGAAATAACTAGATGCTATAGCCAAGGTCACTTAATTTTTGGAAACAATGAAATAACAGAATGGTCAGCTAGCAGCCAGAGCTTACTAAACCTTCTACCAATGCATTAATGACCTCATTGAAGATACAATAATTTTCACAAGTTTACTTGTCTTGTATCTTTTTTCTTTCTTTTCCTTTTGTGTTGTTTGGTTTTGTTTTTGGGCCACACCCTGTGATGCTCTAGGGTTACTCCTGGCTATGCACTCAGAAATTGCCCCTAGCTTGGGGAACCATATGGCAGTTGGAATGATCAAACCACGTGCAAGGTAAACACCCTATCGCTCAGCCACCACTCTGGTCCCCTTTCTTTTTCTTTTTCTGTTTTAGATAACGTTTCTTTCATACAGCTGGAACAAATGTATTATGGTCAACTATGTCAACTATGTGATACATGTCTTTAAAATTATTTTTAAAATGCTGATAATTACTCATGCTCGCCTTTGAAGAATGGCTTCAAGTTCACATGAGATGAAAGAAGTTTTTTTTTTTTTTTTTTTTTTTTTGGGGCCACACCCAGCGTTGCTCAGGGGTTACTTTTGGCAGGCACCAGGGACCATATGGGACACCAGGATTCGAACCAACCACCTTTGGTCCTGGATTGGCTGCTTGCAAGGCAAACGCCTCTGTGCTATCTCTCTGGGCCCGAGATGAAAGAAGTTTTAAAGAGATAAAGAGTAAAAGTTTTGTTCAATGTTAATTTTGTAACTAACATTCTAGAAGCATCCACTCTATTGGCAGTAAAAACCCATGAAAATACTTTCTGAGCACAGTTTTACATAAGTATTTTCCATGTTGCTTTTATTATAGCAATAAATTGGTGTGAGTTTAGGCTTGTCAGTTATTTAATATGATATTTAGGTGGATTTCTTTGGGATCTATACAGCTAATATTTTGATCATATAAATTAATGATCATTGCTGCTGCTGCTTTAGCTTGTAAGGAGACTTTCATAGAGCAGGAGATCCCTGTATGAACTTTAAAGTTGCAAGGGATCATAATTTACTTAATGTTTATCTATTAGCAAATTATATAAAATTGTTGGTGTGTGACTGATACTGAAATTTTACCATAACTAGAATCAATCTGAGAATTCCAGCTGGCTGAAGAAATTATTTGAAAGTGATTTATATTACTTTAAAATTTTATAGTACTGTCATCCCAATAGAATCACAGTAATCATATAAAAACTAAATAGAACTAAAGCTTTATATGCCTGAAAAATAACACATAAGGCTCACATAGCATTAATCAGCTCAGTACATTTTCAGAGAATGACTTTAGTAACACAATTGAGAGATATAACAATTATTAAAAATTGACTCCTATTGATTTAAGTGGGTTTCGATTGTTGTTTTTTTTTTTTTTTTTTTTTTTTTTTTTTTTTTTTTTTTTTTTGCCACACCCGGTGACACTTAGGGATTACTCCTGTCTCTGCGCTCAGAAATCGCTCTTGGCTTGAGGGACCATATAGGATGTCAGAGAATCGAACCGTGGTTCGTCCTGGGTCAGCAGCATGCAAGGCAAATACCCTACTTCTGCGCCATTGCTCCAGCCCCTGACCTAAGTTTTGATCGTTTCATTTGTCTCTGTATGGCAACAAGCAATATAAAGTAAATTTATTTGTGTCTTCAAGGGGTCAGACTGTGGAGCTGGGAGGCACACTGTACATTAATGAAGAGAAGGTCACATTGTTGATAGGATTGGCCCTGGGATATTTAATGCTTTAAATAATTGTTTTATGAACAACTTGGTAAATCAGCATTATAATAAAAACATATATAGAGTAGTGGATTTCTTTTTTTTTTATTGTTTTGGCACACATCTCCAAAGATGTAAATCACATTCTATTCTCAAGCTTACTCTGTTCTTATGAATATTCACATTTCTCACCTCTACATCACCCTAAATCTACCTTTATTATTCACTTCTTAATAATTCATAAAACTTAATTTAAAAAAATATTAGTCCATAAAGACTCTTTTTCCTTCTCTTTCTATATTGAATGCTCTAAGTTTCTTGCTCTTACCTTATGATCTATGGACTAGTGTTGGTCTGAGGAAGTTTCCTGATGGTCCAATTCTACTGCAGCTATATAATTTGAACTCTCTATTGTACTTAATTTAACATTGGATTAAATAAAAATAATAACTACCCAGGTATTGTTTTTATCAGCCATCAACTTTTTTGTAAATTATTTATCCCATCTCTTCTTAATCAATTGGTGTAGAAAAGGTTGAAGAAGGCCGCCCTAGCTTAACAAAGTATTTGATTTTCTAGTTAAAAGTCCCCTACCTTTGCTTCTCCATTAATGTTTCTTCTCATTTGTCAATTTTGTTTTTTAAAAATGATTCAACAGAATTTTAGCACTCTAACTTAATTTTTAAAATGTTTATGGAAAATTTGAGTCTAGAAAAAACAAGTAAATAATTATCTTTAAAATACCGTGGAATATTTTTTCTTTATACTTTCTTCAGGTACCTAAGTGCCTCTCTTATGCCATAAATTTGTGCCAACTACCACACAATGAGTCAATTTTCTTTTAGAGGAAAATGCCCATGTTAAGAAGACTGTCTCATTACCATGAGTGTTCAGTTTGGGGTTGTTTATTTTTTGCCTGAGAGGGTTTAGCCAAACAAGCAGTGCTCTATTAATGAGCCCTCCCTAGAGGATAACTAATGGCACAGTCGACTGTTGCAACAGATAGACAAAATCCCATCCCCTTATGTGCCAACACCATTTTTAGAGTGCTCTGACCCATCACATAAGGATCAGTCCTCCAACTACAACCTACAAACAGAGCTCCAATATTTGTCTACAAGAGGGTATGAAGATGTATGTGGTCTCTTCTATGTTTATGTAAAATGTATTGTACATAATCCCTGCCTATATTGTATATAGTCCCTGTTATATATTATCTCTTCTTCTTCTTCTTCTTCTTCTTCTTCTTCTTCTTCTTCTTCTTCTTCTTCTTCTTCTTCTTCTTCTTCTTCTTCTTCTTCTTCTTCTTCTTCTTCTTCTTCTCCCCCCCTTTCACCATTTTACAAAACCACTCCTATCCTCTCACCCATTTAACTTTTATCAGTTATCTCTTCCTCTTTACCCTCTGTTCTTAACTCTTCAGGAACAGGGACCTTTCCCCTGCCCAGCAAGCTGCCACCTGGCTCTCAAAGCTAAAGGACACCTTCTCAGGCCTCATCTCTTACCCTCGCAAGAAGCTACAGCTACAGCCCCTGCAGACTCATTCTCTGCAGCCCTTTTTCTTCCACCTCTACTTACTGAGGACTGCTGCTTGCTACCAGATTTGGCTTCAGAGGGACTCCCAGTTCAAAAACACTACCCGATCCCTACAAACCATTTCTCAGTCTCCACAAGACCACAGAGCAGGATGAAAATGTGCCCAGGATTTTGTAAACACCCCCCAGAATATCTCAAAAGACTTAAAGGGATATCTATATTATATTTGTATTTTTATGTAGATGCATTTCGTTAATACTTATAACTCTTACTGTTTATCTCCATATGTAAAGATAGCCTATTCCATACTTTTTTTCTTATTTGCTTAGTAGGAATTTTTAGTAGAAAAATCTTACTTGAGATACAAGGTTAGGCTGAAACCACAGCAAAAAGACTGTATAACATGTTATTTTTACCCTCAGTTACACCAGCAATATAACATGAATTGGTTTATAAAATGGGGAGATATTATGTGTAGAAAGAAGATCTTATCTAATAGGGATAAGAACACATACATTTTATAGTGCAGCCTGAACATTAGTCATAGGGACTTGACTCAGGCCTCAATTAATTGGACATCGACCATCCACCCAAAAATATGGTTCCCAACATTAGACTGGCTAGTTTCCTGCACCAGCACCAAAAATCAAACTTCCCCCAGAGGAAGCCTAATATTGCTCTGGCACAATGTGCTCCATGGTAGATTCATATGACACCCTGATAAAGAGGAATCATCAACAACTCTATCTAAGGTCAGGTTGCCCTATCTGAAATGAAATCCGAAGATGCTCCATTCTATGATCTGTACAAAAACCAAGATCTCTAGTTACAAAAGACTGACTATGACAACTGAGACTAAGAAGAACTTTTCTAGGGGCTTTGAAGAAAGAATTTAGCCTAGGCTTCATTCTAGAATCTGTGCAAAAAATAAATTCTCCAATTACTTTGATGACCACAACTGAACCAAACTTCTCCTGGGACCATAAAGACCTTTTGGTGTTGAATAACCAATATGACTGGAGCCTGTAGTCAGTCTTATAACAGTATGCTTCAGAGTGAAGATACTCTGTATCTCTTAGGCCAAGAAAATTCCTTTTGAATTTCCCAACATTTACTGTGATTATGCAAACAAAAATCTTGCCATACCTGCACCCTTTTATATATATCTTCTAGATAGGATTTCCCACCTTTTTCATAGAACCTTAGAATTTGAATCATTTTGTTCAGTCTCATATTTTTATATCTTTCTACAAGTTAAAAAAAAGAAAAAAGTGGATGGGACTCAGGAGCCAAGTGATCTCTGGAGCATTGAGTAAAACAAAGTCAGATCTAAAGTCAACAATAGAATCAAGAGACAAACTATAACAAGCTAAACACAAAATGGACCTGCTACACTAGTAGTCCAGGGGCTAAGGGTGGAGGAATGGGTTGCATACTGGGAGGGAGGTCAACACTGGTGGTGAAAATGGCACTAATTAACTGTCACTATATGCCTGAAATACAATTGTGAAAAACTTGCAATTTACAATGGTTTCTATAAAATTAAGAAAAAATAAAAGATGCCTGTCTTGAATACACACAGGTGGTCAGGGAGAAGGAGAAAGAGGCATTGGTGGTGGGAAGGTTGCACTGGTGAAGGGGTTTCTTTTTTATAACTGAACCCCAACTACAAACATGTTTCCAATGACGGTGCTTAAATAAAGATATTATAAATTTTTTTCAACCACTATAAGATAGCTGTGTGACTGTCGCTGAGTTATTCAATCTATGTCTGTTTCAATTTCATCTGAAAATGTGGATAATCTAAAAACTCCATAGTTACAGATGCTAATAAATACAGTTACTAATAAGTTATCTTTAGGGACTGGAACAGGTCTCTAAAGTCTTACAGGAAGTAAGCCTTGCATGTCACAACCCTATTTGGAATTCCTTGCACTACATATGGCTCCTTGTACACAGAAGCAGGAGTAGCCCCTGAGTGCTACCAAAAGAAAAAATCTTAATTGATACCTTTGTATTTATATATCACAATTTGGGGGAATTATTAAGTTGGCAAAATCATAACAATTGGTAATACAAAAATAAGATAGTAATGAATAGTATTTATTGCATGCCTATGTGTGGATGCTTTGTTGACTTCTTTAACGAATTCACACTAGTCCTTTGTACAAGTTTACTTTTCCTGTAAATGTAGGGTACCACACATGCATACATTCAATTTCCAAACTTCATCCCTAGTCCTGAAATGAACAATTTAATGCTCATTTTAATGTAAGGGAACTGAGATATGAAGGATCTTATTTTCTTAGAGGAGTATATCTATTGAAAGGCCAGTTGAAATCAAATGAAAGGATTGGGCAAGGAAACAATATATTTTTTAGGAAGAAGAATCTGTGTGTGGCAGTATTTGTGTTTTACACACAAGCAGAATGAGAAAGAGAATGAAGATTGGAGGAAATAAAACTTGTTCCAAAACTCATTAAAAGCTAAATTTAAAACCAGTAAACTCTTCTAGGCTTGGTATGTTGAGAATAAGAGTTCCTTTATTTACAAATAAGGTAACATGTAGACTGACCTTTATGCCTCTGTAGACCATCCCATCAGGAAATTTACTAAATTATTTGATGCATATGATCAGACAGGTCAATCTTCTTGAAGTAGATTTCTATACATTCACACAAAACTTTTATTTGTTTATTTGGTGTTTTTTTCAGCTGTAGGTGGAACAGCTTACCTATTTATTGTATACACAGGCATTAATGCTGCAGGCATCCTGCATCTCAGCAGCTCTAGTGGGGTGAAGTTCTCACGAGAAGAAAGCGGAGCATGGGTGGATGGATGGGATAATATTGAAATAATAATAACCACACACACAGAGTATGTGGGGTCAGCGCATCTTCTGGTAGGAGTGTGACGAGTTTATTCTCGAGACAGAGGTTTTTATAAGGGTAAGCCAGTCACAAGTGTTTGCAAACAGTTTTTTTTTTTTTAGCAATTTAACTTCAATTTGCCCCAGAACTTCAGCTGCAAGAAAGAAAAAACTTATAAGGTCCAAAAAGGGGTTTTATTGTAATCTTCGGTGTTGGAATTTCTTTAGCCAATTATTTAATAGAGACCAAATTTTTCCATTAAGATTTATAAAGGAGAGATAGTCAAATAACTAAAAATGCAATGCCAAGCATCTCTAACAAAATTCCTCAAACATCCACGCAAGGGAAAAAGGCATCCACAGGGGGCCTTTTGAGAAATCCCATTGGGGATATTTCAGTGTACCCCACCAGGAAAATCTAAGGATACATCTGGTGGGCTGAATTCCCCTAAAAATTTATGGAGGCGTGACACATTATCTCCATGATAGATATGTATACCCAGCCATAAAGGGACAACAGTAAAGTTTTTAGCCCTAGGCCTCATGGTGTGAGATGGAGAAGAGGATAGTTTCTGTTTCTTCTTTTCACCCATCTCCTCCCCAGACTAGATCCCTTCCACTGCTCAACCAAAGAAATGTCACCTTGGGACACATTTAATTTCAACCACTAATGGAAGTGAAAAAGGGGTTGACCTGGTCCTGACCAGCAAAGGGAAGTTGTAAACAGTGAAGGAAGATAGAGTTGTGATTTGCCCACAGAAAAGGCAATTGGCACCATAAAAGAAAGTTCAGGGGCAGAAGGAACACAGTTATTTGGCTCTGAGCTAATTTAGGCCCAGCTTATTGAGACAATATGGAGATGCTGCTGCTCATTATTTGAACTTGATGATGTCTTCTAATTTGGACTAGCGGGAATCACCATCCAGAAGAAAACCTCCATATTAAAATGGCCTATTTTAAAATTGAGTTGAGCACATTAAAATGTGAAATTATAGACATATAGTAATTCTATTTTTTAATAATTAATGTGATATTTATTGGTGTCCCCTGTGTTATTTTATTTAGATAATTTTGATAAGCTTTCATTTTCTAATCTGTATTTAAACACCTTGATTACAAAGATGACTGTAGTTGAGTTTCAGTCATGTAAAGAACACCTCCCTTCACCAGTACAACATTTCCATCACCAAGTCCCAAATCTCCCTCCTCCACACCCCACTCCCGCCTGTACTCTAGACAGGCTTTTTACTTCCCTCATTCATTTACGTTGTTATGATAGTTCTCAGTGTAGTTATTTCTCTAACAGTATTACCACTTTGTGGTGAGCTTCATGTTGTGAGCTGAACCTTTAAGCCCTTCTCTCTTTGTCTCTGAGGATTATTGTAAAATGTCTTTTACTTTTCTTAAAACCCATAGATGAGTGAGACTATTCTGCATCTATCTCTCTCCCTCTGACCTATTTCATTCAGCATAATAGTTTCCATGTACAACCATGTATAGGAAAATTTCATGACTTCATCTCTCCTGTTGGCTGCATAATATTCCATTGTGTTTATGTACCACAGTTTATTCAGCCATTCATCTGTTGAAGGGCGTCTTGGTTGTTTCCAAGTCTGGCTATTGTAAATAGTGCTGCAATGAATGTAGGTGTGAGGAAGGTATTTTTGTATTTTATTTTTGTGTTCCTAGGGTATATCCCTAGGAATGGTATAAATGGAATATATGGGAGCTAAATTTCCAATTTCTAGAGAAATCTCCATATTGCTGTTCATAAAGGTTGGACTAGAAGGCAGCAGTGAATAAGAGTTCCTTTCTCTCCACATCCCCACCAGCACAGCTTTTTCTCATTCTTTGTGAGGCGTGCCAATCTCTGTGGTGTGAGATGGTACCTCATAGTTGTTTTTATTTGCATCTACCTGATGATTAGTGATGTGGAACATTTTTATGTGCCTTTTGGCCATTTGTATATCTTCTTTGGCAAAGTGTCTGTTCATATCTTCTCCCCATTTTTTGATGAGATTATATTTTTTTTCTGTAAAGTTCTGTCAGTGCCTTGTATATTTTATATATTAGCCCCATCTGATGGGTATTGGCTGAATAGTTTCTCCCACTCCGTGGGTGGCTCTTGTATCCTGGGCACTATTTCCTTTGAAATGTAAAAGTTTCTCAGCTTAATATATTCCCGTCTGTTTTTCTCTGCTTCCACTTGTTTGGAGAGTCCAGGAATTTTTTGCTTTCATCTCTAACCCACTGGCTTTTCAGTAGTGAGCTCTTTAAGTTTTATAGTTTTTCTTCTGTGTTTCTTTGTATTTCACATTAAATTTCAGTGCCTTGTGGTCAGTGAAAGTAATCTGTCCAATTTCTTTCCTCTTGACTTTATTGAGATATGTTTTATTGGCCAGCATGTGGTCTATCCTAGAGAATAACCCATGTGCATTCGAGAAGAATGTGTATCCAGTTTTCTGGCAATAAAGTGCCCTATGTGTTCCTACTAGTCTACTTTCTTCCATTTCTCTTTTCAGAACTAATATATTCTTGGTTTCAGAGCTAACATATTTGGGTTTCAACCTGGTTGACCTATCGAAGGGAGTCAGGGCAGTTATTATCAACCTATTATTATTTGTTGCTATTGATATCTTTTCAGATTTTTCAACAGTTGTATTAAATATTTTAAGCTGGTCCCTCATTGGGTGCTTATATGTTTAGGAGTGTGATTTCTTATTGTACATATCCTTTGATTAGTAAGAAATTACCGTATTTGTCCCTTATAACTTTTCTGAGTCTAAAAATTTGTTTCATCTGCTATTAATATGGCCACTCCAGCTTTTTAAGGGAGCTGTTTGCTTAGATAATTTTTCTCCAGCCTTTGATTTTGAGTCTATGCTCATTCCTGTTATTCTGTATGATTCTTGAAGGTAGCAAAACATTGGATTCAGATTTTTGATCCATTTTGCCACTCTGTTTCTTTTATGCATTTAGTCCATTGACATTTAGAGAGATAATAGTGATAGAATTTAGTGTCATCTTTGTGTACAAATTTGGTGCTTCTGTTGGTCTTTCTTTTCCTAACATAGCCCTTTCAGCTTTTCTCAAAGGGATAGTTTTAAAAGAAAGAGGAAGATGAGGAAACACTTTTGTTTGGGGTTAATACTGGGTTTTATCTTACACTAAGCAAACAGAATAGATATAAAATTTCTGTACAACAAAAGAAACATGGAATATGTCTAAAAGACAGTTATCTGAGTGAGAGAAAATATTTATACTCAATATATTAGATAATAGGTTGACATATAGGATATTTAAAGTGCTTTCAAATTAACAAAAAAAGAAACTAAATACCTCATCAAAAATGATTAGAAATAAACAGACACTTTTCTGAAGAAGAACAACAAATGCTCAACAGACACATGGAAAAATGCTCATCATCTCTTATCATTAGAGAAATCCAAATTAAAACAACAATATACTATCGTACACCAGTGAGGATGCACATATCAAAAATACTGGTAACAATGTGTTGGTCGGGATGTGATGAAAAATGAATTCTCATCCACTGCTAGAAGTAATATTGTGTGGTCCATTCTCTATGGTAATATGTATCTATGTATGAATAGCTCTCAGCAAACTCAGAATTGGGCAGTCATATGACCCAGCGATTCCACTTTTTGGTAACTATCCCCAGGACAGAAAAACATTCATTCAAAAGAAATATACACACCACTATTCATTGTAGCACTCAGTACAATAGCTAAGAATTGGAGTTTAGGGGCCAGAGCAGTGGCACAAGTGGTAGGATATTTGCCTTGCATGGTTTAACCCCCAGCACCCCATATAGTCCCCCAAGTCAGGAGCAATTTCTGAGTGCATAACCAGGAGTAACCCCTGAGCATCACTGGTGTGGCCCCCCAAAGCAAACAAACATAAAAAAGAATTGGAGTCAACTTAGAAATCTAGGTGTCCTAAAATGGATGAGTGGTTCACAAAGATGTAATATATAGATATATATGCATTACATATGTGTGTTTGTCTGTACATATATATATATACATAAAATGGAATACTACATAGCTATAAGGAATATAATTGTAGTCATACAACTCAGTGTAACATGAATGGAACTGTATGATTTCATTTAAATGAAGAATAAATGCAAGATAATAGCATTTATATGTGCTATTTAGAGGGAGTGGTACATTGAGGGATTGTGGTATATTGAGAAAGTGCAATGGTTTAAAGGAGGGTTGCTGAGATCACTATTGGTTGCAGAGTATAGTATGGAGAAGGACAGAAATAAAGTGAAGGAGGAGAAAGAAATGTGAAGTACCAAGGACCAGGGTTTAAATGGATTCAGTTACATTGGTGGTGTCAGGAGGACAGAACTAAATACCAAAATCACACAGTCAACAGCACTGAAATTATGAGACCCAAACTTTAACAAACTTAGAAAGGTGCCTATCAATCAGCAAGCTGGGAGGGGGAGGTATGGGAATGTACATTTTTTGGGGGAGGTTGATGCTGGTGGTGGGATTGGCACTGGAACATTTTATGTCTAAAAATCAACTACAATAACTTTGTAAATCAGTGTACTCTAATTAAAATAAAATTCAATAAAGAACTTTTGTCTGCACCTTTTCCAAAATACTCCTCTTTTGCAGAATAAGCTTTTAGCATGCTCTGGGCACTGTACTGTGATTGTCTTTTCGTCAACCTTTCTCTTTATTCCAAAGTGAATGACCCTGCTTAGGTAGCTGGGACTAAAGCAATCAATCACTTCATGCATTACTTTGGCCACAAAGTTGGTTTGGATATAGTGCAATGAGAGCGCTACTCAGGACATTCATTCATGTTTGTCAACTATATCTCCCCTGAATGAAATAAAGATTCATAGAGTTGACTTATTGCCAGCAGACTGTCACAGACTGCTTGGTCCAGACACGGGAAATTCTTGGGGTTTCCCGCTTGAGAAAGTGTGTGCATGAATTCAGCATGCAGGAATTCAGATATTCAGAAGTAAAGTTCCTGGGGCCAGAGGTATAGCACAGTGGTAAGGCATTTGCCTTGCAGTGGCCAGCACAGGATGAACCAGGTTCGAATCCTGGCATCCCATATGGTCCCCAGAGCCTGCCAGGAGCGAATTCTGAGCACAGAGCCAGGAGTAATTCCTGAGAGTCATCAGATGTGACCTAAAAAAAAGCAAAAACAAACAAACAAAAAGAAGTAAAGTTCCAACTTCTCTTTTTATTCTTGTCTTACTTCCTCTAAGCTAAAGCAGAACACTTATACAAAATTTCTTGTTAAGCCATCACAACTGCAGACAAAACCTTTTCGTTTTTGCATTGAGCCCTAGACATAATGCATGTTTATCTTTCCCAACCCAGTCTCTGTATTTCTCCAGCAAGGCGAGTTCCCAGAGATTGGCTATAGTTTTGGCCTTACTCCAGTTTATGTTTTCTGAGCTAGGGCCTGAAATATTAACCCTTGATCGTACTGCAATTAGGCTAATTATAAAGTCAGTTTTGAAGGTAGTTAAAAATTCTGTAAGACTAAATAAAGAATACTTGAATCTACACAAATGCTCATAACAAGGTGTGTTTTTCTTTGTTTTTGTTTTTGTTTTTAATAAATCTGAGTAATCTTTAAAGACCAGCTCTAAGGAAAGTCTTTAGGGTGTTAGTTAAAGTTATTTTATTTTATTTTTTTTTTTTTGGTTTTTGGGCCACACCCGGCCGTGCTCATGAGTTACTCCTGGCTGTCTGCTCAGAAATAGCTCCTGGCAGGCACGGGGGACCATATGGGACACCGGGATTCGAACCAACCACCTTTGGTCCTAGATCAGCTGCTTGCAAGGCAAACACCACTGTGCTATCTCTCCGGGCCCGTTAGTTAAAGTTATGTCTCAAATATTTATGCTACATCCCCTCAGCCTCATGAACAGGTGACCAAGGTCTTTCAGAACCCTAATAATCTCCTTTTTGTGTGTTTCCAAAGTCTTCCTATGTAGGTCCAGGCAGCTTTGAAAAGGCTCTCCTTTTTGGTACAGGAAATCAGGAACTTTTCAAAACTCCTGCCTCCTTAAGTCTCAAGGTCAGAGTTTACACAGACTTTGATGTAGCAGTCGACAACTTGGAATAAGTCAAAGAAAATGCACAGCAAGGGCCAAGCTGTGATTATTACAGAGTTGAAGCCTTGACTAAATGAATCTTGTGACAAAACTAACTTGAAAATATTAAGTTTTTTTAATCCTTCAATTTATATTTCTTATTTAAAAAGTCAGACTAGATTGTTTATTGTTACTAACACTGTAGTATATAAGAAGTAAGATATCACTGGCAACATAAATATAATAAAATAAAAAGAAATAAAAAATATTAAAAAGCAGCTATCCTAGTTAATGCAAAATGGTATGCTATTGTGATTTATTTGTATTTCTTTTTTAATTCTTTTTTTATTTAAACCACTTTATTACATACATGATTGTTTTTGGGTTTCAGTCATGTAAAGAACACCACCCATCACAGTGCAACATTCCCATCACCAATGTCCCAAATATCCCTCCTCCCCACCCAACCCCAGCCTGTACTCTAGACAGGCTTAATATTTCCCTCATACATTCTCATAATTAGGACAGTTCAAAATGTAGTTATTTCTCTAAATAAACTCATCACTTTTGTGGTGAGCTTCTTGAGGTGAGCTGTAACTTCCAGCTCTTTTCTCTTTTGTGTCTGAAAGTTATTACTGCAAGAATGTCTTTCATTTTTCTTAAAACCCATAGATGAGTGAGACCATTCTGCGTCTTTCCCTCTCTCTGACTTATTTCACTCAGCATAATAGATTCCATGTACATCCATGTATAGGAAAATTTCATAACTTCATCTCTCCTTATGGCTGCATAATATTCCATTGTGTATATGTACCACAGTTTCTTTAGACATTCATCTGTTGAAGGGTATCTTGGCTGTTTCCAGAGTCTTGCTATGGTAAATAGTGCTGCAATAAATATAGGTGTAAGGAAGGAATTTCTGTATTGTATTTTTGTGTTCCTAGGGTATATTCCTAGGAGTTGTATAGCTGAGTCATATGGGAGCTCGATTTCCAGTTTTTGGAGGAATGTCCATATTGCTTTCCATAAAGGTTGAACTAGATGGCATTTCCACCAGCAGTGGATAAGAGTTCCTTTCTCTCCACATCCCCGCCAACACTGCTTGTTCTCATTCTTTGTAATGTGTGCCAATCTCTGGGGTGTGAGGTGGTACCTCATTGTTGTTTTGATTTGCATCTCCCTGATGATTAGTGATGTGGAGCACTTTTTCATGTGTCTTTTGGCCATTTGTATTTCTTCTTTGTCAAAGTGTCTGTCCATTTCTTCTCCTCATTTTTTGATGGGATTAGATGTTTTTTCTTGTAAATTTCTGTCAGTGCCTTGTATATTTTGGAGATTAGCCCCTTGCCTGATGGGTATTGGGTGAATAGTTTCTCCCACTCAGTGGGTGGCTCTTGTATCCTGGGCGCTATTTCTTTTGAGGTGCAGAAGCCTCTCAGTTTAATATATTCTCCTCTGTTGATCTCTGCTTTTACTTGCTTGGAGAGTGCAGTTTCCTCTTTAAAGATGCCTTTAGTCTCAATGTCCTGGAGTATTTTACCTACGTCTTGTTCTATATATCTTATGGTTTCGGGTCTGATATCGAGGTCTTTCATCCATTTGGATTTAACCTTCATACATGATGGTAGGTGGGGGTCTAAGTTCAATATTTTGCAAGTGGCTAGCCAGTTGTGCCAACACCACTTGTTGAAGAGATTTTCTTTGCTCCATTTAGGATTTCTTGCTCCTTTATCAAAAATTAGGTGATTGTATGTCTGGGGAACATTCTCTGATCTGAGGGCCTGTCTATATTCCAATACCATGCTGTTTTGATAACTATTGCTTTAGTACAGTTTAAAGCTGGGGAAAGTAATTCCTCCCATATTCTTTTTCCCAATGATTGCTTAAGCTATTCTGGGGTGTTTATTGTTCCAAATGAATTTCAAAAGTGCCTGATACACTTCTTTGAAGAATGGCATTGGTATCTTTAGAGGGATTGCATTCAATCTGTATAATGCTTTGGGGAGTATTGCCATTTTGATGACGTTAATCCTGCCAATCCATGAGCAGGGTATGTGCTTCCATTTCCGTGTATCCTCTCTTATTTCTTAGAGCAGTGTTTTATAGTTTTCTTTGTATAGGTTCTTCACATTTTTAGTCAAGTTGATTCCAAGATATTTGAGTTTGTGTGGCACTATTGTGAATGGGGTTGTTTTCTTAATGTCCATTTCTTCCTTCTTACTATTGGTGTATAGAAAGGCCATTGATTTTTGTGTGTTAATTTTGTAGCCTGCCACCCTGCTATGAGTCTATTGTTTCTAAAAGCTTTTTTGTAGAGACTTTAGGGTTTTCTAAGTAGAGTATCATGTCATCTGCAAACAGCGAGAGCTTGAATTCTTCCTTTCCTATCTGGATTTCCATGATATCTTTTTTTTGCCTAATCGCTATAGCAAGTACATCCAGTGCTATGCTGAATAGGAGTGGTGAGAGAGGACAGCCTTGTCTTGTGCCAGAATTTAGAGGGAAGGCTTTCAGGTTTTCTCCATTGATGACAATATTTGACTCTGGCTTGTGGTAGATGGCCTTAACTATATTGAGAAAGGCTCCTTCCATTCCCATCTTGCTGAGAGTTTTGATCAAGAATGGGTGTTGGACCTTATCAAATGCTTTCTCCACGTCTATTGATATGATCATGAGATTTATATTTTTCTTGTTCTTGATGTTGTGTATTATGTTGATAGATTTACGGATATTAAACCATCCTTGCATTTTGGGATAAAATCTACTTGATCGTAGTGGATATTCTTCTTAATGAGCCATTGAATCCTATTAGACAGGATTTTGTTGAGGATCTTTGCATCTGCATTCATCAGCGATGTTTGTCTGTAATTTTCTTTTTTGGTAGCATCTCTGATTGGTTTAGGTATCAAGGTGATGTTGGCTTCATAAAAGCTATTTGGAAGTGTTTCTGTTTGTTCAATTTCATGAAAGAGTCTTGCCAGGATTGGTAGTAATTCTTCTTGGAAAGTTTGAATGAATTCATTAGTGAATCCATCTGGGCCTGGGCTTTTGTTTTTGGGCAGACATTTGATTACCATTTTAATTTCATCATTAGTGATGGGAGTGTTTAGATATGCTACATTCTTTTCCTTCAACCCTGGAAGATTATAAGAGTCCAAGAATTTATCGATTTCTTCCAGGTTCTCATTTTTTGTGGCCTAGAGTTTCTCAAAGTAGTTTCTGATTACCCTTTGAATCTCTGCCATATCAGTAGTGATCTCTCCTTTTTCATTCCTAATAGGAGTTATCACGTTCCTTTATCTCTCTCTTTCTTTCTTTGTGAGTTTTGCCAGTGGTCTATCAATCTTGTTTATTTTTTCAAAGAACAAACTTCTGCTTTTGTTGATCTTTCGAATTGTTTTTTGGGTTTCCACTTCGTTGATTTCTGCTCTCAGCTTTGTTATTTCCTTCTGTCTCTCTATTTTTTGGGTCCTTTTGTTGAGCACTTTCTAGTTCTGTTAGCTGTGTCATTAAGCTACTCAGGTAAGCCCCTTCTTCCTTCCTGATGTGTGCTTGCAAAGCTATAAATTTTTCTCTCAGTACTGCTTTTGCTGTGACCCATAAGTTCTGATAGTTTGTGTCTTTATTGTCATTTGTTTCCAGGAACCTTTTGATTTCCTCCTTGATTTTATCTCGGACCCACTGGTTATTGAGTATGAGGTTGTTTAACTTCCAGGTGTTAAAGTTTTTCTTCTGTGTCCCTTTGGAATTCACAAATAATTTCAGAGCCTTGTGGTTAGCGAAGGTAGCCTGCAATATTTCTATCCTCTTGATGTAATGGAGGTATGTTTAATGTGCCAGCATGTAGTCTATCCTGGAGAATGTTCCATGTACATTGGAGAAGAATGTGTATCCAGGTATCTGGGGATGGAGTGTCCTTTTTATATCCACTAGGCCTCTTTCTTCCATTTCTCTCCTCAGATCTAGTATATTCTTGTTGGGTTTCAGTCTGGTTGACCTATCCAGTGTTGACAAAGACGTGTTGAGGTCCCCCACAATTATTGTGTTGTTATTGATATTATTTTTCAGATTTGTCAACAGCTGTATTAAATACTTTGCTGGCCCCTCATTCGGTGCATATATGTTTAGGAGAGTGATTTCTTCCTGCTCTACATACCTCTTGATTAATATAAAATGTCCATCTTTGTCCCTTACAACCTTCCTGAGTATAAAATTTGCATTATCTCATATTAGTATGGCCACCCCAGCTTTTTTATGGGTGTTGTTTGCTTGGATAATTTTTCTTCAGCCTTTTATTTTGAGTCTATATTTGTTCTGATTATTCAGGTGTGCTTCTTGTAGGCAACAGAAGGTTGTATTGGGGCCCGGAGAGATAGCACAGTGGTGTTTGCCTTGCAAGCAGCCGTTCCAGGACCAAAGGTGGTTGGTTCGAATTCCGGTGTCCCATATGGTCCCCTGTGCCTGCCAGGAGCTATTTCTGAGCAGACAGCCAGGAGTAATCCCTGAGCACCGTTGGATGTGGCCCCAAAACCAAAAAAAAAAAAAAAAAAAGAAGCTTGTATTGAGTTTTTTGATCCATTTAGCCACTCTGTGTCTCTTAACTGGTGCATTTAGTCCATTGATGTCGAGAGAAAGAATTGTCCTGGGATTTAATGCCATGTTTATATCAAAATTTGGTGTGTCTTTTGTTAGTCTTGTCTTAAATTAGGTCTTTCAGTTTTTCTCTTAAGACTGGATTTGAGTCTGTAAAGTTTCTGAGCTGCTTTTTGTCTGTGAAACCATGTATTCTTCCATCAAACCGGAAAGTGAGTTTTGCTGGGTATAGTATTCTATGTGAAGCATTCATTTCATTCAGTCTTGTCACAATATCCCACCACTGCTTTCTGGCCTTGAGTGTTTCTGGTGACAGGTCTTCTGTAAATCTCAAGGGTGCTCCCTTGCATGTAATTTTCCTTTTTGAGCTTGCTGTTTTCAGAATTCTGTCTCTCTCTGTGGGATTCGTCATTGTGAATATGATGTGTCTTGGGGTATTTTTTTCTGGGGCCTCTTTTGGTTCGTACTCTTTGAGCATGCAGGATTTGATCACATATATTCTTTAGCTCTGCAAGTTTGTCTTTAATGATGTTCTTGGCCATTGATTCTTCCTGGAAATTTTCTTCCTGGGTCTCTTGGACTCTAATGATTCTTAAGTTGTTTCTGTTGATCTTATCATAGACTTCTATTTTAATCTGTTCCCATGCTTTGACTAATTTTTCCATTGTCTGTTCATTTGCTTTAAGTTATTTTTCCAATCTCTCCTGCTTTGTGGAATTGTTATGTAACTCATCTTCCACAGCACCAAGTCTATTCTCAGCTTCTAATACCCTGTCCCAGAGCTTATCCATTTTGTGTTGCACTTCGTTTACTGAGTTTTTCTGGCCTGTTAGTTGACATGTTATTTCAGTTTGGAGTTTTGTGATTTCTGTCTTCATATTTTCTTGGTTCTTGTTAGTGTTCTGTTCAACTCGATCCATGTTTTCTTTGAGTTCTTTGAGCATCTTCCATATTGCTTGTCCAAAGTACTTATCTGAGAGGTTGATTAGTTGGTTGGTCATTATCTGGTCATCAGAATTGTCATCTTCCTTCTCTATGTCTGATGGTGGCCTGCGTTGTTTCCCCATTGTCACACTTGTATTGTGGGTTTTTCTATGTGTTGTGGTGGTATTCATTGGCAAAATGATGTACACAGCCACACTCCTCTGGCTCCACCCTTTCTGGGTGGGTTGACTTGCCTCCAAGGGCCGGGAATCCTCTGTGGATGAAGCCTCTCACAGGATCAAATCTTAGACCTGAGCATGCAGCAGAGAAGACAGTCCGGAGAGAAATGCTGGGCTTCAGTGATCCAGCACAGTTCTTCGTGTGATTTTTTCTTCTTGTTGTGATGGTGTTCTTTCCTTAGAAAATAGAGGCAAGTGCTCTGCTGGAGCCTCTTTTCGGCCCACTCCCAAGAGGTTCATGCAACAGGACAGTAGACAGACACACACAGGCAACACTCACAATTTTTCACAGTCGGGCCCCACTGGGCAGGCGTAGTTTCGTGGATTTTCCCAGCCTGACATCACAAACAGGGCACCTGGCTTCTACAAAGTATAGCCAGTTTTCACATTATGGAGCAGTTCCTTGGCATTCTGCCTTAGAATTGAGCTCTGGGAGAGCGAGTTTTCTGGACCCTCTTTTCGGCCCACTCCCAAGAGTTTCATGTGACAGGACAGAAGACAGACACACACAGGCAGCACTCACAATTTTTCACTGTTGGGTCCCACTGGGCAGGTGTAGTTTCATAGATTTTTCAAGCCTGACCTTATTTGTATTTCTTTAATGACTAATATATTTAGTACTTTTTTTTTGGTTTTTGGGCTACACCCAGTGACACTCAGGAGTTAATCCTGGCTATGCACTTAGAAATAGTCTTGGCTTGGGGGACCATATGGGATGCCAGGGGATTGAACCACGATCTGTCCTAGGTCAACGCATGCAAGGCAAACGTGTTACCCATGCTCCACCACTCTGACTTCTATTTAGTACTTTTTAAATGTTGCATAACTTCTCCTCCTCCTCTTCTTCCACTTTCTCCCCTTCATTCTCCTCCTCCTCTTCTTCTTCCTTGCCCTTTTCAGTGGTTCTCAAGGTTTATTCTTAACTCAGCTCAAGGACCACTTCTGGCATATTTCAGGGGACCAAACATAGATTGAATTCAGGTCAACCATGTGCATGGCAATTGTCTTACCCACTACACTATCTCTCTGGTCCTAGTTTCATTTGCTTTTGTGTGAAGGAGGCCATATACAGCTGTGATACAGGCTTACTTCTGGCTCTGTGCTCAGGAAAATCTTCTGATGGGACTTGGGGACAATATGCGGTACCAGAAATTAAACACAGGCAGACTACATGCAAAACAAGATCCTTCAATTAAGTACTAAATTTCTGGCCTCTACAGTATATCTTCTTAATTTTAATAATGCTGAAAAGATATCATTATGGTGAGTTAAGGAAAACTCAGAGTGTTATTAATGTTCTCTTAAAGATCAACTTTATAAAAATTTTTATAAAGAGGACAAAAGGAAATACTTTTCTTTAGGGGAATTCTTGTTTGCAGAAATGATCAATGAGAGCAGCTTGATGAAAATAAGGAAAGACAAACCTTTATCACTACCTAATCATTGTTCCATGACTTTAATATTCAGCAGAGCTAATTGTTATTATCACTGAGACACACAAGAGGGTGCTATAAGACCTCTTTTCTCAGAAGTGGGAACTGCATTGTCATTCCCTTAAAATTGTCTTCTTAGTGGGATGAGAACTAATATAACTTAGAGAAATATTAATAAAAAATGAAAACTAAGAAGACAGGCAACCACGCCTCCCCACCTCCCCATGGAAATTAGTCCTGAAAGTAATGAAACCAGCAGCCCCAAAGGCCTGTGGACACAGGAATTAAGCCTTAATTAGACCTTTAACTGGCACCAGCACAGACCTCAAAGGCTGACCGCCAGCTCTGAGGGAAGCTCCAGCAGGAACAAAGACGGGAAAGGGATGCAGTTTCCTTTCTGACTCTTGAGCTTGGCAACTACCTTAGCAACTGACTCTTAGCTTGCTAGAAAGCCCCATACAGCCACAAGGGGCAAGTTGGGGAAACCCTGTCACAGCCAGTTGAACAAAGTATACCAGAGCACGTGCCACCCAAATACTTGTGTCACCCAGGCACATGCGTAGCTGCTGGGTGCATGGTCTCAGAGTAGCTCCCATACTTGAATGTTGGGATATGTACTGGCATTCTCTGTTGAGAGTATTTTCTCTCTCTCTCTCTCTCTCTCTCTCTCTCTCTCTCTCTTGCTCACTCTCTCTCCTCTCTCAGAACTTACTAATAAAACCTGCTGTTTTTCCTTTATTGCTCATCTAATTTGAGAAAAATGAGAGGTCATGAAAGGCCTGGGTAAGGTCTAGGACTGACTTTCATTTCCTGTAAAGAGCGAGACTCACAGCAAACTCTTAGCTATATGTCTATCTACCTATCATTAATTCATTAGGGAATACAGAGTTAAAAAGGTATTGATAGCTGAGTTTCTGTCAGGCAATATCCTAACACCCATCCCTTCACCTGTGTTCACTTCCTGACACCAATTTCCCAAGTTTCCTTCAGTTCTTTCACTCCTTTCCTTGCCTGCCTCTATGGCAGACACTTACTTTCCTCCACCATTTTTTGATTCTGTCTCTTTCTGCTTCTGTCTTTGTCTGTCTTTTTCTTTCTCTCCATCAGACTCTTAATCAGTCCTCCATTTCCTCAGCTATTCCTGTGGAGGAGAGATGATAGAAGAGATGGATAAAGAGGTAGATTTCCTTCTCAGGGATGCTTCCTCTCTCTTCCCCATTTCACCTATGTCACATAGGTATCTCCACTTTTCTTTCCTCCTTTTCTTTTTCCTTCTTTTTCCAAACTTGAGTTTGGCCAACTAGGCTCCTAATTTTCTTCTAATCTTTGGCCACTGAAGATAAAGAACACGCCCAATACAACATTCTAGGTAAAGCAGACAGGCAGGTGGGTGGGTAGGGAAGGGACCCCCACTACAATGAATTCTTGAGGTGTAATAAAACCAAGTGACAGAGTTTGGAAGAGTTACTTCATCATTGATAGAGTCTCAAGTGGTGACACTATTGGTCCAGAGGAGACTGTGAACTCAGGAACAAAGGCCAGGAAAAGACTAGCAAAGAAGACCTTCTACATCCTCTGATCTTTTCCCTTAGCAACCACCCTAGCAACAGGACACTTGCCTAGATAAATAACAAGTGAGGCAGGTAGAAAAAAACCCTATTAAAGTCAACTAAGCAAAAAAGAGGAGTGCATATGTGTTGCCTGAATATATGGTACCCAAGCACATGTCTCCCATGTTTCCCCATTTCAGTTGTGTACTTTCCTATTTTCATGCTGATTTGTGTATAGGCTTTCTCTGCCTTTGGAGATACTCATTACTGTCACTGGCCAGCTGTGTTGGGCAGCACTGAGTGGAGTTTAAGGGTTTTTCAATAGGAGGATGGAAGTAGCAAGGAGTTGTTGATGAGTGGGTACTCAGAAACCAGACATATTCAAGAGTAGTTGGAACTGAATATGATTTATTGGGAGTTCTGCTTCATATTTAAGCAAAAAGTTATCAATAGTAGGAGTTTGAGTAGATCAAGTGTAACGTGTTTTTTTCTTACAGAATAAACATTACATGTCAGCATAATTATTAGACAATCATCAAAACATTATATGTATATTGTAAATTCTTGTCATCAGTTTCATTTTCCATAAACAGACATCAGAAAAAACTTATTATTTCCTTTAGGATATGATTCTTGGTAGTCAACAGAAATCAGAGAAATATTTATTCTTGGATATGATTCTTGCTAGTCAACTATTAATCAACAAAATACAATCTCATTTTCCATTTAATATTATATCAAAGCGCTATTGTGAAGAAAGGGCAGATATAATATCTGTAGCCTACACAATACAAACTGATCGAGTAAAAAATATTATTATTGATTCTAACAGCTTGAGTAAAGTATTATTATAGATTATTCTATCAGCTTAGAGTAAGTAAAGTTTGTTCCAGAAATTCTTGTTTTAATGCAAGGGGCAAAGGCACACAGTTGTTTTTGTTTGTTTGTTTGTTTTATGTACTCGGCATTGTTAATTCTCATCATACATTAATGTGTAGTAGGTTCATGGTTGCTATCCTGCCAAGTGCTAACCTAAGGCACAATTGGCCTTTTCTCAGCAGTGTCTGCCTGAGCCGCACCCCCTTTTTCAGACGGAGACTAAGCCTTCTCCACAGCAATCCTGCTGGTATTCAGTCATCATGCCTATATGCCAGGGGCTGTGGCACATTACTCTCATTCTTATCTTTTATTATTCTCTCCTTTCCTTTCCTCAGTATCTCTGTTAAGGTCCCGAGTCAAAGGATGAGACCACACAACTGGAATAAAGCTGAACAAAACTTTAATCCCTATATCAATAGCCCCTAACTGACTAGTCAGGGTCATCTCTAGAAGGTGATGAATGCCGTCCAAGGTCATGAATAGGATTATATAGGGAAGGAAGATAGGGAGGTTCTAGCTTTCAGATGATCTTTAAAATGATTAGCTATTGTACAGGGATATCTTGCAAACTGCTCCCTTGTGTCCTTTTCTGTTAGGCTACTTGGTATGGCCAGGTAGCTTGGGATGGTGTTAAGGAAAATAGGCTTGTGGAAACCTAGTATGTGGCTTACACCATGTGGTCCTTACAAAATGGCATTCCTCCTTGCTCAGAACCTAAGAGAAGCCTGCCATGTGGTCTTTACAAATGATGTCTCTCCTTGTTCCGAACTCCACATAAAAACCTGATTTTACTTCACTGCTCTCCTACTAAATTCTTTTCAGTGAGGAAATGCCACAGACCTGAAGACCTTGGCAAGATCTAAGATTAATTTTACTTCCCTTGTCAGGGCAAGTGCTGTCCTCTCCCCAGCCACTTCCTCAGGTGAGTGTGGTGTGTTAAGAGGAAGCTGCAGATTCCATTCTTTGGGCTGCTACCGCTCTCACTTTGCTTCACATAAGTCACTCTGAGCCTCCACTGGCATAATAGGAATGCTTTGTAATGTTAATCTTTTCAGTTTTGAAAAAAAAAAACACAATGACTTTAGAGAATGCCAGCTCATCTCTATATTACTTTTACTACTATATAAGAAACTGAGTATATTTGATTCACCCCAAAGAATCCCATAAAGAAACTGAAAATAGTTGCTAAACATAAATAATTTGCAAACTCTTTCTCTAAATCAAATCCAGCCTTTGCCTGTTTTTTTCACATCTATCAAGCTATAGTGATTTTCATAATTTGATATAGTTGGAGAAAAAATCAAAAGAATTTAATTTATTGGAATTTAATAATGCCAGTAGGAACTTATCTGAGGTGGCAGCCCCAGAATGAAATCTACCACTTTCTCTCGCTCTATTTCTGCCACCTGTAGGATAGCTGGGTAAATCTAGGACTGAAAGTCTGCATTGAGCCCCCAGTACAGATCCCAGAGTTAAAGTATGAAAAAGTTAGTAAACATCTCAAGAGAGCATGTGAGGACAACATTTGTGTACAAACACCATTTGCATGGGCTGGCTACACACAAATGCCTTCTCCTTTGTTTCAAGTTTCTCCCAACCTATCTTTTGTGGGTCTCTTTACTTAGGTGAGAGTCCTATTGAGTATTTTATGGTCTTTGATATTTCTTTTTTTTTTTTTCTTTTTTTGGTGGTTTTTGGGTCACAACCGGCAGTGCTCAGGGGTTATTCCTGGCTCCAGGCTCAGAAATTGCTCCTGGCAGGCACGGGGGACTATATGGGACGCCAGGATTCAAACTGATGACCTCCTGCATGAAAGGCAAACGCCCTACCTCCATGCTATCTCTCCAGCCTCGGTCTTTGATATTTCTTTCCTGGTCTTTGTTCTTGCTGGAGCGTCTCTCTGCAGGAGGTCCTGTCTTCTCTGGACTACAGTGGTGCCAAGTGAGGCTCTTATTAATGACAAAATAACTCCTCCAAATCCTGTCTCTTTTTATTACATCTCATGAATTCATTACCATGGGGGTTCTCTTAACTAGCTGCCTGTCTGCCTCAATAGCAATGTGTACATATATATACATACATATATATATATTGTTCGGGACTATCTTTATTTCTATAATTGCAGAGTTGAGTAAGTTTAAGAGAAATTCTATCTTTCTCTTTAACAGAATCAAAATTATAAAGGTAATAATTATAATAGAGTATTATTAAATTGTAGCAAAAATGCTTTATCACATAAAACAATTATAGCACAAAGAGAGTGACTAGAACTATGGACTTAAAGTTTAACAATTAAAAGATAAATAATATACTATGAAGGCAGTAATCATAAGAAAGCTGGAATGCCTATACTACTATGAGACAAAAAGTTTTTCATAATGAATGTAAGGATTGGGGCTGCAAATACAGAACAGAGAATAAGGCAGTTGCCTTGCATGAGGTTAATCTAAAGTTTGAATTCCAGCTTCACCTATGGCTCCCCAAGCCCTGGTAGGAGTGATCCTTTGAGTCCAGAGCCAGAAGTAAACTCATAGCACTTTCCAAAGTCCCCCATAACCTGCCTCCCTTCCAAAAAATAATAAAAGCAGCGATTTCTGGCAACATTGCAGAATAATAAAGATGCCGACTCATCTCATAATTGTATAATATATACAAATATAAAATAAACAAAAATATTTTTTAAAAGATTTGTGTTTCACAAGTACAGATTAGAATGACTTGAAATGTCAATGAGGTGCTGTACTATGTGGGAGAGAAAGGTAGTAATATTGAACATTTTATGGTGTCTGAGGGGCTCTATATTATATCAAGGACCCTCGGACTTTGGAATTGAATGACTGAAACGAGCCCATAGAAAACTGAGGAACCTCCTTCTATAGAACTACTTTGGAGCAGATGTTCACAGTCATGCCTTGAAGGAGCAGATGCATGAGAGCAAGGACAGTTGTCATACTGCTAGAACTCAGCTATGACCTGGGGAACAAAATACTTCACATGCATATGAGAAATGTTTGCTTTAGATCCTTTCAATGACCATAACAGCACTTTGTCAAGACAGGAACTGACACCTTTGGCCTACAAAAACCTGAAGTTTAGGTAGCTGAAGTGTGAGCCATTGGGAAGTAATAGTTTTGTAGATTTTATCGGAAACTGAATGAGGCCCACCTCACAAAATAGAACCCTAAAACCACTTTTTGGTTTGGTTTTGTTAGTTGAAAAAAAAAATGGAACTATGCTATTCCCTCCCGTGTTAACAAATCCTGAGACCTAGGAAGGCAACAAGTTTTAAAAGGCCTTGATTGCCTAAAAAAGTTTTTTTTTTGGTTTTTCTTTTTGTTTTTTTTTTAAAGCTGTCTACTATTGCAGAAACTTTTTCAAAGCAGTCGTACAGAGAGGATGTTTGAAATAAGTAGCACCTGTAAGATAAGATGCTTGAAAAAATAACCTGCACTCACAGACATCCAGGACCTGAAAAAAAACCTTGGTTGCCTGTCCATGAGGCATTCAGAAAATATATACAGATGTAGCATAAATATTATGAGATAATTTAGCTGACATTTTAAAGATTGCTCAGATGTATACACACTTTATGAGGAACACTTGCATAGATTAAAGAATTTTTATTTAGTCTTATAGAAATATTACTCATCCTCTAATCTAACTTTGCTATTAACCTACATGCAGTCATACTACGGATTAACATTTCAGGTTCCAGCTCAGTATGCATAAAACAAAAAACAATATGGGGCTGGAGCGGTGGCACAGTGTAGGGTGTTTGCTTTGCACGTGGCTAATCTAGGATGCGGACCAGGGTTCAAATCCCCCAGAGTCCAATATGGTCCCCCAACCCAGGAGCTATTTCTAAACGCATAGCCAGGTAACCCTGAGAATCACCAGGTGTGGGTCAAAACAAACAAACAAACAAACAAAAATACAAATTGATCTTGCTGGCTAGGGCTCTCAGATTGCAAAAAGTGGCTTCAACAGTGAAACTGTCCTGTGTCAAAATATGTTTTGAACAATTTGCTCTTATGCCTTTTCTTTGATTCATTCAATTAGTTTTGTCTAAATAACTGTTTGAAAATTATGACTTCTCAAGAAATTGAATATTAATATTCTACTTTTGTCATGAATAAAGAGAACAGAGCTTGAATCCAACTTGAGTCCTTGGCCTTTGTCTCCCACAACCACCCATGCACACACCTTTCAGGGGACCCCAAAGTTTCTGTAGTGTCAGGACCAGTTGGTCTGTTAATTGCAAATTTTACCTATGATCATTCTGGAATAACTTGGGAGCCCTGATTTATTGTGACTGCTGTTCACAGCTTAAAAAGTCAGGCAGATATCAGAAGTTTGCATCTCTGAGTCAAAACAGTATCCATAGAAATTGCTGGGAAAATTGCAGCTCTTTCAGTATTGCATTGCCCTTCCAAGGCCATAACTCTCTGCAGAGCCCTGAGATCTGAAGGGAGGAAATTCTTCCTATTTAGACTGATTACTCTAGGACTGTGTTCTCTCTGGAGTTCAAGCCACACTCTGATAATTCTCTGTTCCTGCCTACATCTCTGAGAAAAATATGTTGTCCATCTGAAGATCATTACTCTACTTCAGCTGAGGGATCATTATTGGCCTGCGGTTGCTAGGAAAATTTTGTCTGAGGAACTTTCCTTGAAAAGAGTTTTATTGAGAAATAACATATTGGAGAAAGGGTTTTTATTGGAGGAGAAATCCTTAGCAATTTGTGTTTCTGAAGACACTAGAAAGCCTCCAATTATTAATATTCGTTAGCAGAATCCTCTACTTCTCATTGCCCCAATTAATACCAGAGCTACAATTCTGGTAATTCACAAAGATACAAAGGTATCAGTTTATAGAGCAACAGTATTCTACACTTGTATTCAACAATTTATAATCTTAAAATAATGTCAACTTATGTTAAAAATAAATTGCATTTGTCACAATATTTAGAAGGTAACACAAGTTTTTCAATCAAAACATTGAATATGAGAGAGATGGCTAAAGAATATTTAATTATATAAACAATGGAATATTATTTCAAACTTTAGCAAAAATGAAGTCTGCCTTTTGCTATAACATGGATGAAACTGATAAGGATCATGCTAAGCAAAATAAATCAGGACAGAAAAGGCCAGATGAGTTCACTTCTATATAGTATATAAAAAAACCAAGAAATATAATATCCAAAAAAATAAACCTACTTTATAAACATAGGATTGGTGTTGCCAAGAGAGATGAGGAGTACAAAAGATATACTGGAGGGATATTAATGATAAGTAGCGTGGTAACTTTGTATTCCTAGAATATATAAACATACACTTCATAAGCCAATGTTATTTTTATTGAAAATATTTTCAAAATAGACACATTTTCAACAAATTAGAAGAATATGTCACAACTGACAAAACAAAAACCCCAGGGAAATAAAGTAACAGAACTTACCTAAAGAAATAATCTTATTGATGCTTGTTGAAATAAGTTGGAAATAAGTAGAATATGGGATTTTAAGATACTCCATTACCTTGCCCTTTCTAGTTTCTACAGCCTATCTGCATTCATTTGTTGATGGTCTTATATTATTTTAACTTAGCTTCCATGCATGTCACTGCTCCCTTTCTTACTTTCACCAACTTGCTTCTCTTTTATAGGGTTACTATTGATTATGTAGCCCTCTCCAAATAATCCAGCATAATCATCTAATATCCAGATTCTTGAATCTTCAAAGTTTCTGTGCCATGAAAGTAAAAATTGCACATGCAAGATGATTAGTGTGGGGGTATATTTATGACTGATCATAGATGGTAATCTATTTTTCTGATTTTTTAAAATGTACAAAAAATCAAGATTATTTCATTCAGTTATATCTAATTTTTATTTGAGGGTTTTTTTCCCTTCTCAGTCATTATCCATCTTTCATTTTATGTAAGTAACTTAGTTGGCTGATGAAAACTTGAAAATTCTAGGGTCAGCTGGATGGGAACAGAATAAACTTTTAGATGAGAATATAGAATCCTGCCATTTGAGCAGCAAAATAGATGCTGACTTTCATTGAAGCTGGGACTTTATCATAGCTACTAACTACTGTCAATATAATAGCTTTCACATCTAAATCTAATAGCTTGATTCCTCAACCCTGGCTATATATGATGCAAACCCAAATGGACACTACTAGACATTTGCTAGAAGTTGACCTCATTTTCTTTCTATATTAATCTCAAAATATCTCTGTCTATGTCTCCATATTCTTTATATTATTAGCCACTTACTTTCTTTTATCTTTCTTCTGAGACTTGAGAAGAAATCCTTGACAAATCAATACATCCTTGGTCATGAACTTAGAAGATAAATATGATCTCAGAATATTCTCTCAGAATCTCACTTGTAGCTTAGTATTCAGCTTACCAAATTCAAAAGTGAATAGACTCTCTTTGCTTTCTCTGCATCCTCCTATTTATTTCTAAGAAAATAATGAATGGGCTGAAGTAATAGCACAGCGAGTAGGGTGTTTGCCTTGCAAGCTGCCGACCTGGATTCAGTCCCTGACATCCCATATGGTTCTCTGAGCCTGCCAGGAGCAATTTCTGAGTACAGAGGCAGAAGTAATCCCTGAGCACTGCTGGGTGTGCCCAAAAACAAAACAAACAAACAAAAAAAGAATGAAAAATGTTCAGTTAATTTAATGAGAGAAAGAATAAAGGATGAGGCTATTTCTTAATTGTTTTTTTGTTTTGTTTTAGGGCCACACCCATTGATGCTCAGGGTTTACTCCTGGCTATGCACTCAGAAGTCGCTCCTAACTTTGGGGGGACCATATGGGACACTGGGGGATTGAACTGCGGTCCATCCTAGGCTAATGCTTGCAAGGCAGATGCCTTACCTTTAGCACCACCACTCAAGCCCCGAGGATGAGGCTATTTCTGAAAATAAAAATGAATATTTCAGAGTAGGATTGATGAGTTATAAAGTTTTCTTCAATTTATTCAGTATTAAAATTCAGACAGCTTTCTTAAGTCCATGATTCATGAATGCTAGAAACATTTCATGAATGCTTATTTTTTTAGTTTAATAACTTCTCAATAACTTCAAGACTATGATGTCCAAGTTGGGAATTGCATATTATAACTTTACCACTAACTCCCACAGTTTCTAAATCTTCACTCTCACTGTTATAAGAGAAGCTTGCTCACCAGTTCGTGGGAACAACTGAATAACAAGAACACTGCACCGCCCTTTGTTAAGCCATGGATATTTTATCCACAGTTTCAGCCAACTCTCTATGTGACTAACTATCTGTAAAACTAACAATTACTTGTAGAAAATATCTCCTACTGGTCTCTTCCACCAGAGATAATAGGATTAGCATGGATATGGACACAAGGCAGCTCCGAGTCAGTTTGTTTGGTACTAACAAGGAGTTGTGATAACTTAATATCTGAAATTAGACTCTTCCCAAAGATAACAAACAGCCAACCCTCTAATACCCAGGTACACATCAAGAATGTAGACTGTTTGGCAGTTCAACTGGTTCCACCTCTTTAAGGCAAGTGACTGCTTGTCTCAATTTGACTCACCACCCCAGATTTCCTCTGCAAAATTTTAAAGGAAATATATAATTATATTTTATAATAAAAGGAAGGCAACCTAGATTAGTAGTATAAGTTACTCAGTTTGTATCAGAAATGAAGTTTGAATCTCATTTCTGTTATTTATAATTATATGACCTGGATGTGTTCTTTAACTTCCCAAAGTTATTTCTGAGGACATCTGCATGAATTGATAAAAAGATAAAATAGAACACAACATAATATGTAAAACACATAGTATTAATCCTGTCACACATTTTTCATGAAAGTTTGATTTTTTTTTTTAGTTTTTTGGGGGGCGTTGAGTTTGGAGTCACACATGATGGATGGTGTTCATAGTTTACTCCTGGCTTAGCATTCAGCATTTAGCACTCCTCATATGTTCACGGAACCATATTGGGTGCCTGGAATTGGATGTAGGTCCACTGCATGAAAGGCAAAAACCCTACTCTCTGTACTATTGCTCAGGCCCTGGATGTTAGTAACTGTTATAGTTCATGTGTTTAATTAAATCTGCTAAGACTTTATGAAAAATAGCATACTTTCTACTGTTGGGATAGTATCTTCCCATTGTCCCTATATTAAGTGATTCTATTCAGTAGAGCTTTCTCAGGCGCATGAAAAAAATTTTTTCTAGATTCTGGGATATCACAAATACAGTTGGTTCTGAAAAGTTAACCAAAATCAAGGTTTTAGGAAATTGAACACTAGTCATAACAAAACACAATCATTCTAATCAGTGAATTTTTCCATTTTGCAAATTTAGAGTTTTTCTCTAGCTATTGTTTAACCACAAAATTTCCTAACCAGGTTTGAGTCCAACTTTAATTGGAAAGTTAACTGAGGAGTGTTTATGCCAAGCCTTGTGCATGTCTTTTCTTTCTACTGTAGATAGAATGTGCAGATTATGTGAGGTAGCAACAGCCTGTGGCCATAGTAATCTGAGTAGGATGTAGGGAGGTAGTTGGGTTATGTCTCAGTATAGAAGCAAAGGTGTAGAAAATTTTCCATTCACTAAATTCCACAAAGAAGTAATAAGCACTACAAGGAGATATGACTCCTTGTCTTTGTTAGCCAAGTTATAATATTATATATAAAAATCAAACACATGTTTATATATAACTTTTATTTAAATGCTATGGTTACAAAGTTGTCCATAATATGTTTTTTCACAGATAACTTTGTTCATGATAAATTTGTTCACCAGTGTGCATTTTCCACCACCAATGACAACAATTTTCCTCTCACTCGCTCTTACTTCCTACTTACCCTCTTCTGCCTTTCTCTGGGGCAGACATTTTATTCTCTCTCTCTCTTCTTTTTTTTGGTGACATTGTGTTTTGTGCTACTGCAAATGAAATGGTGACATGAATGTCCTTTTCATATTAGACCTTCTCTACTCTAACTGTACTCAATGCTCTTTGTGGCAACCTAACTAACATGAAATGGTCCTCATAATTCATATATCTATTGTCTCTGGATATCATCACCACACTAAGCCTGTAAAATTTCTAAGGTGTTATTTATCTGTAAAGCTGTATTTTCGTTCTTCAAACCTGGATGTAAGTCTGGCTGAGTGAAGTACTCTTTTTTTTTTTTTTTTTTTGGTTTTTGGGTCACACCTGGCAGTGCTCAGGGGTTATTCCTGGCTCCAGGCTCAGATATTGCTCCTGGCAGGCACAGGGGACCATATGGGGCGCCGGGATTCGAACCGATGACCTCTTGATAGCACAATAATTTCATTGAGTTTTGCCACTATATCCCACCACTGCCTTTGGGCCTGAGGGTTTCTTTGACAAGTCTGCAGTAAATATTAGGGATACTCTTTTGAATGCAATTGCCTTTTTGATCTTGTTACTTTCAGTATTCTATCCATAACTGTGGGGGTTGTTATTGTGATTAGGATGTGTCTTGGGGGTGCTTTTCTTTGGATCTCTTTGGTACTCTTTGGGTATGTAGGAATTGGTTGTATGTACTCTTTAGCTCAGGGAGTTTTTCTGCAATGATGTCCTTGATTGTTGATACTTCATAGAGATTTTTTTTCCCTTTATCTCTGGGACTCTATTCTTTGTTTTGGTTTGTGTGTGTGTGTGTGTTGGTTTTTTTTTGTTTGTTTGTTTCTTTGTTTTTTTTTGCTATTGAGCAATCAAATACTACTGTTTTCATCTGTTTGCATTCTTTGAAGACTTTTTCCATTGCCTGATCATTTGTTTTGAGGCTCTTTTCCAACCTTTTCTGTTGTATAGAGTTTTTATTCATCTCATCTTTCAGCTCCCTGATTCTGCCCTTGGAATCATTTAGAGTCCCACTACAATGGTCACTATAAGTAGTTTTAATGTATTAATTTAACTATGCCTATTTTAACTCCTTGATCTTTTTATTTACAGGTACTTGGGTATATAGAATGGTTACCCAGTTCCACATCGCAATGCTACACTGTTAGACTCAGGAGACAGGGCTCATTATGATAATGTTGCAACAAAAATTCTAATCTATTCATTTTCTACTTGATTATACCTGCTAATATAATCTAATGTTATGTCCACAGATAGCAATGAATATGTATCTGCATACCATGAACTCATTAATTGAATATGTTATTGTAATATGTAGACAATATTTCAGGGTATAGACTCCTCTTAATGGTCTCAGTACTATATCACTTAGTTTTCTTGACTTGAAAATTATAATTTGTTAAGAATGCTAAGAATGCTCTATACACAATATAATCCATAAAGCCTTACTTCAGTAAAGTTTACCCTCACCAATCATGATTGTCCTAGAAAATGGAAAAACTTTCCATCTGACTTGGCAGCTTTATATTTTTTTAAGCATTCTGTCCCATTTCACCTGGTTCATCTTTTCAACCATAACCCATGGATTGATCTTCAATGTTTGTTTAAGTGTTTGCATGAGTATGTGTGTTGGCCATCTCAATGGTCTGTTTAATGTCCATCTGCAATATATATAATGTCTATGTTTTATATTGTCCTTCCCCCATTATATAAAACCCCTTTCCCCCTTTGCTTACCACCTTACAAATTCTTTTCTAGCCTTTACTATCTCATTCCATCTATATTTCCCACAAATTTAACCCCTTTTTTACCCTCAGTTCTTAACTCCTCACAAAGCAGAATATTTCTCCATACCCCAGACAGCTACCAACCAGCTCCCAAAGAGAAAAAGATAGATTCTCAGTCTGAGAAGAAGCTGTTACTCTGCTGCTACTGTTTTTCTCTAGGTGCCCCCATTTCCCCCACTTCCTTTCACTGTGAATTTTTGCTTGCTATCAGATTTGGTTTCTGAGAAACCCCAGCTCTATGACATTTCCTGATATGTGACTGCTGGGAGTCATATTTTAGATTTCACAGTACCAAATAAGATGCTGAAGCTGTGCTCCATTTACCCTTCCCCCACAGACTATTTCAAAAGTCTTAAAGGAGATATGTATATCTCCTTTGAATATTTCTTTAGATGTATTTCCTTAATAGGTATAACCCTCATTGAATATCTTATGTAGCAGCAATTTTCCCCCATTTTTGGAATCTGTTTAGTAGTGAATTCTACTAGATAAGTTTCTCTAGTGTTTAGAGTTTATGTTAGAACCAGGTTATGGGGATTGTTGGGCTTGTTACCTTTGCCCCATATGCACCAGTAATAGCTTGTGGCATTGATCCTTTTTGCACAGGCATGTTAAAATGGAAAAATCTTATGTTTGTAAACATAAAATGTTTACATGTGTAAAAATAAATTTTTATACTGCAGTAGGGCCTCACACACTGATCACTTGTCATAGTGACTTGGCTTAGGCTTCAGAAGATTAGACATTGACCATATACCCCTGAACCTTGGATACCATCTATGGAAAGAACCACAGTTTTCTACACCATCCCAGGAATAGGACTTCTACCAGGGATTGCCCTACTGCTGCTGTGGCATCAACTTACTCCAGAGAGGGTTCTTATGACACCCTGATGACTTCATAACCTGCTTTCAGGAAAGGGTTCTTTGAAACCACCTAATGGTAAGATGAAACTAGAAAATGCTCCATGTCACCCTGACTTCGACATAGGATCTGTACAGAAACCTGACAGCAACAACCGTGATTATGAAGAGCTTTTATTGGGACCACAGAGAAAGACTGTTGGGTTGGCCAAGCCAACCTAGTGTGTCTAGAGCCTGGAGTTGGTCTTATAGCAGAATACTTCATGGGTAAGGTCTTCCTGTTTATAGGTCAAAGGTTTTTCCTTTTTTTTTTCTATTTCTCCATATTTTGCTGTGCCTATGCAAACAACAACAACTGCCACACACACAACTTTTTTATTGTATTTTTATCTCTTATCTTTTTTTTTTAAAAAAAGAACTTACTAAACCTCCTATTGTATTAGTGACTTTATTGGAGATACAATAATTTTTTTACAAATATACTTGCTGCTGAGCTTTTTTAATTCTCTTCCGTTTTATTTTTTGTATTTTTCTATATCCTATATATTTTTAAGAACTTTAATTTGTTTTTAGCAATACATATATATTTTATTTCTCATTTTATTAGTAGGCATATGGGCAGAAAAAGACAAAATAAACCACTAAAGTGGAAGTCAACACAAAATGCGTCAGAATAGCTTATAAGTTAAACTGAAGTAAAACACCTATAATTTTAGCTAAAAAAAAAAAAAACCTATTAAAAGTCGGGTATGTCCTGCTGGTTTGGGAATAGTTGAAAATTGCATCTAAAACTTTTTTGTTAATGTAAACCTTGTTTATCAGGATAGGAGGCATGGGGAGTTTAATTTCAGTGGATAACTACACATTTTCCCCTTCAACTTCTACTGTAGTGTGTTCCAAACATAGGAAACCAGCAAATAAAGAAATAATTACCTGAGAAAAGGAAAAAGGACCTGCAAAAATGTTTGTCTAATGAATAATAGGGAAAAAAGAGGGATTGAGGGAAGACTTTGAGAAAGAAACAAGGGAATCATGATATACTTTCTGCACCCAACCTCAAAATAAGCACACCTGAAGATCATCCAGAGACTCCATTAGAATAAAAAGAAATCTAAAATCAGAGGAATTTGAATTCATGTTACATCAAATAATTAGCACAAGTACACTCACAAGGTTCTGGCCCATGCCTGAGACCTCTGCTTCTAAGAAGAGAAAGATAACAAACTCGTTTTCTTTTACCACAGTACGTTTGGATGGAGCTCTGGAACCATCATCTGGGTCTTGTTTTTCCCTCGGTCTGAGCTTCAATTATCTACTAGCAAATCTACACACCTCAGTCCTTTCTGGAACTATACTCTTACCATTGTCAAGCCCAGTCCACAAGAGCAACATCCCAAAGGGTTGAGCACGTGCATCACCTCTTCCTGGCTCTGGCTACCTGAGTCCACACAACAGAAGCCAATGGGCTCTATGGGACAAAGCTGAGCAGCGTAGCACCTCTCACAATCACAATGCTAAAATACCTGCCCTGCCCTAGGAGAATTTCTTCAGCAATTAGGGGAGGAGATTGAATTTTAGGGGTCCTAGAACAAGACCAATCTACTGCCTGTAAACGTTGGGATTTGGGTGACTGAAGCACTGCAAGACACTTTGGGCTTCAAAAGATTTGAAAATAATCTGAAAGTATTAAGAAGTCTGGACTTTCAATCCCCTCTAAGAGTTTGCAGTAATTTATCACAAAGACTTCTAGAGTTCTGAGAAATCTGACCGGAATCACAAGATACAAGGATACAAATACCCCTGATCCCTCAAAGACCAGGTTCAATACTGTCCTATGCGAACCGCAGCACTTTAAAAACATTCGCACTAACACTAGACCAGACTTTAGAAGCCAGAGAGAGCTGCTGGGAATTAGTCAGCAATGTATGGAGAGCTTGAAAAGCGAATAAAAACCCTGAGATCAGAAAGGAAGACGGAACAAGGAAGTCACTACTCTGCTCTAGGGTCTAGCTAGCCTATCCTGTCCTCAGTCAATCTGGTTCGAGTTCGAACCAGTGCAAAGGGATGTGAAGCAGGATTGCAGCAAATCTTTGCTGTTTTTCCCTTCTGAAGTCCATAATTTTACACTATAATGATTTTTCTCCTCCACTAAACAAATTCTACCCTTCTACCTATGAAATGGTGGTGTTCTGAAGTCCCTAGTTTGTAAAGGCTGAAGAAACATGATTGGAAGTGAGGAAATGAAGCTACAGCAAATATATGGCAGGGAAGATCTAACATCGCCTAGAATTCAGTGGTCAGCAACCTGCGGCTTGGGAGCCACATGTGGCTCTTTACACTTTTAATTTGGCTCTTCCGTGTGCCAGGCGGCTGCTCCAGGAGTCAGGACTCTGCTCCTATAGGAGCCTCTGTCAGTGGGCGCCCTGTGTGGCTCTCAAAATAAATTTCAATCGCGGTTTTGGCGAGATTTGGCTCAGTTGAAGAAAAGGTTACCGACCACTGAAACCTTGCAGTCAATTTCCTCAGTTCAGTCAGAAAAATCAAAGCAGCCCAGAGAAAGTTCCACGTGCACGTTTAGCTTTCCACTCCAGAGTTCATTGGAAGAAAAGGCAAGTCCAAATCACATCTAATGAGGAATGGAACTAGCTTACAACATGACCTGCAACCAGTTACTGTAAATAAGCAGCTCGACAAGAACCAAGATATTAACACATGCACCTAGCATTAATGCTCATTTAAACTGGCTACTTAAAAAAATCCTCATGGTGAAAAGTGTTTCTTTGAGGGGAAAAGGCCATTCATGTCAAGTATATAAAATAGATGATTCTCTTCCAACAGTGGTCACCAGTAATTTGACTTTTGATTCTCCCAGCAGCATCAACCAAAATTACAATAGTGATTAAAAAAAGTTATTTGCTCTCATCACTGAAATTACAGACACACATTAATTCCTGTTCTCCCCACTGTAGGGGTAGGGGTGGGTGGGGAAGGAGATATATAACTCTGTCTTTAAAATAAATAGCGATGAAATGCTCAGTTCTATGTAAAGTACGAATATTTCTTCAGGCTTTAGATCCCAATCAATTTTAAAAAATATGATTATTCTTCTCAGAGAAGCTGAGGGCTCCATGTAAGGATGAAGTTCTGGAAGCTGAATTCTGTGACTTGAGGAACATATTTCATCAGGCTTAGCACAAAGTCCCTGATGCCTACTATACCCCAGGCTTAAGAAGGGAAAGAAACAAAATTCACCATCATGGAGCTGAAGAAATGCACACACACTAATGCTAATGAGCAGCAAAAATGTTTTTAAAGTTTGTTTTGTGTGTTTTTATGTGGAGTTCCACCCCCATTTTATTTTACTACCCAGCACTTGCAGCATTTAGAAGCTCTTAAGGGGTTCCCAGCATTACACACATTGAACATCTTGATGAAAGACTATTCTTCAAGAATCTAAAAACAGACCAAACATGCTGTGAACACTCTGTAGAGATGAAGTGAAGAGAAAGTTTGAGTTTAAAGGAGAAAAAAGATCAATACAGTGATGGAAGGGTAAATAATGTGATAATTCCGACATTCTGTGGAGGATGCTCTCTGTCCATTGAGTGGTCCAAAAAAAAGGAGCAAACTGAGATCCGTGAGGGGAGTTAGAAGGAGCCTTGTTGGTTCCCCCACCTCCTGTTTCTGCTAAAGGGCCACTGCTAGGTCCCCACTTGTTCCCTCCTGTTGGCCTGAGATGGCAGGGCAGTACAGGAGCCTTGAACAAACCCGTCACAATTCTTCATTCCCTGGGCTGGGAAGGTGGCGCTAAAGGTAAGGTGTCTGCCTTGCAAGCGCTAGCGTAGGACGGACCGCGGTTCGATTCCCCGGAGTCCCATATGGTCCCCCCAAGCCAGGGGCAATTTCTGAGCGCATAGCCAGGAGTAACCCCTGAGCGTCAAATGGGTGTGGCCCCCCAAAAAATTCTTCATTCCCAGAATTATCATCATTATAACAGTCAGCATCTTCTTCCTCATCATCTTCATCATCAATGTCGTCATCATGCAAGTTGTCATAAAGCAAATCTGAACTGTTGTCATTGGAAGGCACTTTAGTTTTGATGCAGTATTCCTTCAAGGTTGTAGGACCTTCACTCTATCCTCCTCTGCTTCAGCTCTAGTGGCTGAAACCTGTTTCCTAATGATTTCAGCATATTCTTTATCTTTTCCTTTACCGTTCCACCATTTCCTGAACATAACTGATGCATCCACATTGGCTGGGGAGAAGGTGTTGGGTTCATTAAGCAATGAGATTACATTTAAGAGGATGGTCCTGACATTCTGAGGAGGATTCCACCTTTCAGAGAGCAGTTCTCCACTCTGTGGGTCATCTACAGGTGGGTGAAAAGAACTTTGCTTTTTTGTCATCTTGAAACAAATGTATTATGATCAGTTATGACAACTATGTGATGCATTTTCTTTAAATAAAAATATTGAAAAATGTGATGCATGCTGGGAATAGGGATGGAGGAAGCACAACACTGGTGGTGGGAATGACCCAAATTTACTGACAATACGTTCCTTAAATATAGCTGTAATTCACATTGATCACAATAAAAATTATTTAAAAAAATAAGGGCAGGGGAAAGTATTTAAAAATAGTAAAAACAATAAAATGAATTAATAAATTTATATATTAAAAGAAATATGTTTTCTTTATTAAACTGAAAAGATTCAGTTGATTAACTAAGATTCTTATAGTCAAGTAAAAACTAAGAATACACAGAGCTGGGAAACAGCTCAGTTTATCTGAGCAGAGATTATATTATTTCCAGTCATATACTGTATATACTCGAGTATAAGCTGACCCGAGTACAAGCCAACCCCCCTGATTTTACCCTAAAAACTGGGAAAACTTAATGACTTGAATATAAGCTAAGGTGGAAAATGCAGCAGCCACTGGTAAATTTCAAAAATAAAAATATATACCCAAAACAATTACAGTAATTGAGAAATCAGTAGGTTAAATGTTTTTCAATATTAATTGCTAGAGAAAAACAGTAAACTAGCAACAATAACTTTATTTTTAATAATTTTACTGTGATCAGAAGTGAATAACAAATATTTCACAGTAATATTTAAGGTACATAGTGACAATAAATTAGGGCCATTCCCACCACCAGGGTTGTTCTCCCTCCACCCCTTTTCCCAGCACGTGTCTCATATCTCCCTCCTTTGTCACTCGAAGTGCTAGTGTAACTGTTACTGTCTATATGTAAAGCTTTTTGTAGATAGGATATAGATTCTGTTGTTGTTGACTTTGGGTTTGGTGTTTAAGTCTAATCATTTTTTAATTCCACTCAATGTTCATATGGCTGTTTGGTCCTTGTACCATTCATTTTTATTTTCCCCCTCAATTCATGAGGCAGAACAAGATGATTCAAGTTGTGTGGTTCTGCTGGAAGAAGACAAAAAAGAAAAAGAAGAAGGAAAACATAACAAAAAACCAACAAACAACAGCAAAACCAAAACCAGTAACTACCAAAAAAAGAAAACACTCAGCAACCACAAAATCACCAAATAATAACCACAAGAGTGAAAAAGAAAGAAAATAAGGGAAAAAAGAGAAAAAAAGAAAAAACAAAGGAAGGAGTGCTGGTGTGGCAAGGTTTTGTGTCTCCCCATTTTTGATACCACTCTGGCAACAATAACTTTAAAACTTTAAATACACTACAGAAAACTATAGCTTAACAGGTACTCAAGCTAAATCACAAAGGTTAAAATCCTTCAAAACTGGATTCCTCCTCCTCCTCACCTGTATGTCCAAATAGAGCTTCAGCTGTATCTGATGTGAGGGTATCAGCATAGACATTGTCATCATCACTGAATTTGCAGATATCACATTGCTGTCGGTCTCATACAAAGCGCAGAATTTTGTGAGTTAAATAGTTCAGTGGCATCCAAATCAAATAACTTGTATGACCTGAGTATAAGCCAAGTTCGGCTTATATTCTAGTATATACAATATATTATGTTTCCATTTCTGTGAGGATGAAAACTGTGTAGAAGCAGCTATTGGTTATAGTAAAGGTATAAAAGACTCCTTTACATTTACTATCAAGGCTGTATCTACGATAACTAAACTGTGGCTGGGTTGCTTTTGTGATTGAAATGATTGTCGCTGGGTTACAAAGTGTGTTAGATAATTTCTAGCTCATTGAGGTATGATTCCTGAGCACAGAGCCAAGAGTAAGCACTGAGCAAAGCATCGTGTGTTTCAAATCTCGAAACAAAATTGCTGAGCACCAACTCTAGGGAAATACAACTGAAGTGGAGGTCCTACAAGAATTAAGAAGAAAATAAAAGGTATAAGAGAGAAAATTCAAGGGATCAGAATGATAGTAGAGCTGATAAGGCACTTACCTTGCACACCGCCACCCAGGCTCAATCCCTAGCACCACATATGGTCCCTCGGGCCAGACAGGATTAACTCTTGAGCTCAGAGACAGGAGTACACACTGACCATTTCTGATCTGACCCAACAAGTGAGAGAGAGACAGAGACAGAGAAAGGGAGGAAGAGAGAAAAGAGGGTGGGGAGAAGAATGCAATTAGGGAATTTGCAGCCTAGAGGACTGAAGCACCCACATTCTCCATAACATTCAATACTTATTTTCTTAAACCAATAATAATAGGAAGAATAAGGGCAAATGTTTACAGGCATTTGCCTAGCTATGCTGAACTAATTAGGCTAAACTTTTACACATTGAAGAGAACTATTTGAATGATGGGGCAGAAGTCTCTAAAATAATTTTATCTCAAGAAAATATTCTTTTCCAAGGTAGAAAAGGTAAAAAATTACCATATTTGACCAGGAATAATGGTCAAATAATGATCAAATATTTGACCCGAGTAAGCAATAGATAGGAATAAGCCCTCAGCACTGTTGGAAGTGGTCTCCAAACAAGCAAATAAGCAAAAATAAAAATTAATTGTAGTACCACTGTAGAGAGAGCTTTTCAGGAATTAAAAGTCTTACCAACCATTTATCTAGTCCCTCCTTTCAGCCTATATGACTTAATATTTTTATATCTGTTTATCATATCTGTTCCAAACACACACACACATAAAACCTCAATAAAACAAATAAGCAAAATAAAATAAGCATAGCTTAAAGTATTGCTTTTCACAAACAAGAATATATAAAATAATAGCAAGAAAGATGTTTTTACTAAAAACGTGACTGACCAGTTTTTGAACTTTGGGAGCTATGGTATTTTAATATTTTTAGGAAGAGTATCTAATTTGTATGCAGATTTGTGATGCTATTATATAAGAAATGGTTGACTTGGCATTTATATTTAAAAATGAATAATAAAACATGATTATTTGATGAGAAAGTTTAAAATCATAATAGTACAGGTGAATATATAGACATTTTGTAGATAAAGTGAGTAAGCTCTGGGACCAGAGCTATAAAACAGCTGGAGGGCATTTACCTTGCATGCAGCTGACCAGGTATTCAGGCTCGATCCCCAGCATTCCATATGGTCTCCTGAGCCTGCCAGGAGCAATTTTTGTACAAAGAGCCAGAATTAACCCCTGAGTGTGACCAATGTGGCCCCCAAACAAACAAAAAACAAGAGAGTAAAATCTGTGAATATCTTATTGAGACTGACTTACAGTTTAGCATGAACTTGAACACATTCCTAACATCATGATGCTTAATTCTCTTACTTATTTAAAAAGTTGTGGCAGGATTCAATGCATGGAAAAAATTCAGTAGTTTGGCATCTTGTGACAACTCAATAAATGATAGCTATTGTTTTAATTTTTATCAATGACAATAAAAAAAGTGACTAGTGACACAGAAAACTCCTTATCATTAAATGTACATACATAGGACAAAGTGGGCATTTGGCTGGGGTGTTCCAAGGGAATACCTATTTAGAATTAAACCTTAAGATTATTACAATTGGGATATTTCTGACTCAATTTTCCACTGAATTCCAGAATGAGAGAAAGACTGAGAATCAGAATGCTCCTCCTACATCTTGGGGAGACACATTAATACTACTTTGGACTCAAAGAGCCATTACACTGTGAGCACCATTGTTGGTTGTGACACCCAGATGTGGTCTTTGCATCATTGACATCACTGTCAAGAAGAGGAGCTGCCTGAGAACCACACAGCTATTGTCCTATAGTTCTTGCTCAAACAGGAAAAAGCCTGTTCTGTCCTGATGTCTTTCCTCTAACCGTGGGAAAGGCTGAGAGTGTTTTCCATGGGTACAGAAAGGATCCATCGTGTCTAAGTCTCAACTGGAACCTGGCTTTTTCCCAGTAGTGGTTGCTGACAGGCAATCAGTTTCACTTGAGAGAACTGGCTATGGAAAACCCTTCTTTAAACAAGCTAAATTGTTTCTCTATAGTTTGACCCGCATGTCCTAATTTCTTGATCCACAAGAACAAGTCTGCAGATTGCCTCCATGAGTAGATTGCAGACTTACTGGAGCTTTGCCCCAGGGTTATTGATGGCAACATCCTCTTCCATTGACCCTATATGCATGCTATTCCCAGTACCTCTGCATTCCTAGTCATCAATACAAAGCTTTAATACAATTTGTCTCTGCCATTTTTACAACAAAAGTAGAATTTGAAGTACTTTTCTTTATAGAAGAAAGTGTCTGCAACTAGTTACTGTTAAAGCATCCAGTAAATGTGTACACATAAAGTTGACAGCGATGTATCATGGCTAGATCATGGTGCTTTCTAAAACTTACCCATCCCCTCTCCCAGGTGTAAACACCTGGCCACCTTCTGCCATTTTAGAATCCCTTTTCCTTCGAATCAGAATGTGCTCTTTTTTATTTAGCTTCTTTTTTTACTCTTAGTTTCTCTACATTGTCTAGTCATGCTCTACAGTAATTAATGATATTATATCTTATATTTAACTTTCTTCCATTTTATAGCTATAAAATTCCCATTGCAAAAATATGCTATCTGATCCCTTGCTAATGATATTTTACTATCTTCATTTTTAAATATATAACAAAATTTGAAATGAACAATCTTGAATTTATAATATTTTCTGCACATGTCATCATAAGAACAGAATAAATTCTTCAAAAAGTAAAATTAGGAGACCAGAGCGATTGCACAGTGGTAGGCCATTTGCCTTGCACACAGCTGACCCAGGATGGACCTCAGTTTGATCCCCAGCATCCCATATGGTCCCCCAAGCCAGGAGCAATTTCTGAGTGTATAGCCAGGAGTAACCCTTAAGTGTCATTGGGTATGGTCCCCTCCAAAAAAAGTAGAATTAGTAGAAATACAGGGGTTGAGTCTTTCACCCACAACAATAACTACTGATGAAAACACTTGATAAACTGAGTAGATAAAGATTGTATAAAATTAATTATTGTTGACTGGTAGTTCTTAATATTTATCAAGTCTAGAATGTAGTTTAGTGGAGAGTGAGTTGTATTTCCAATATTGCTTTCTTTGGAACTCTAAGGATGTGATTTCACTTAATCTTCAATAAAAGTATCGGGGCCCGGCGAGGTGGCGCTAGAGGTGAGGTGTCTGCCTTGCAAGCGCTAGCCAAGGAAGGACCGCGGTTCAATCCCCTGGCATGCCATATGGTCCCTCCAAGCCAGGGGCGATTTCTGAGCGCTTAGCCAGGAGTAACCCCTGAGCGTCAAACGGGTGTGGCCCAAAAAACCAAACAAACAAACAAAAAAATGTATTACTTTGGACAAATTTCCTTGTAAGAAATTTGCAAGACAAGTATAAACTTGCTAGAGAAAACACTAGTGTACTTGGAAGGGTGACTGATTAGTTTGACATGTAGGATTAGGATACAAGCACAATCTGCAGCTTAAAACTGGTCACAAGCTATTAATGGGTGGCATGTGCATAGAATTGAGAATAAATATTTAAGTAGAATACCAACTTAATGGAATACTTTTAAAACCTTTTGTATCTAAAGATAGAGAAATATAGACTGTTTTATTATTTGTATATATCTTTTTATTTAACTTAACGTATTTTTAAAAAGTGAGGGAAATGGTTTTATGTAACAGTCATTTGAAAACATTGAGGCAAAATATAGATTCATATGAGACCCTAGAAAAATGCATTTCTATTGTTATTACTTCCTCATCAATGAATTAAGAGTTTTGAAAAACTTATTTTTAATTTTCATTTCAGCTTTATAGATACTACAATCACAAGAACCATAAATGATTATGAAAGAAAAAACTGAATAAAAATACTGAACCATAAGTGATTTTGAAAAAAAATTTAAGGGGTTAAAGAGGGTAGGCCCTAGGGCGCTTACCTTGCACACAAGATGATGACCCAGATTCAATCTCTAACCTCTCATGTAGTCCCCCAACCTTACCGAGAATAATTTGTGAGCGTTGAAGCAGGAGTAAACCCTGAGCACTGCCCAGTGCCACCCTAAATGAACTCTAAATAGATCTCATTGCTTTTGTTTCAAGTCAAAAAATAAAAACTTAAGAACAACCTAGCCTCTGAGTGCATTTATTTCTTCAGATCCCCATTAAAAGCATACTATTTCTCTCGGTTATTATCTCTCAGTCTTTCATTGTTCATTACAAAGGTATCTTCGGACCCGGAGAGATAGCACAGCGGTGTTTGCCTTGCAAGCAGCCGATCTAGGACCAAAGGTGGTTGGTTCAAATCCCGGTGTCCCACACGGTGTCCCGTGCCTGCCAGGAGCTATTTCTGAGCAGACAGCCAGGAGAAACCCCTGAGCACTGCCAGGTGTGGCCCAAAAACCAAAAAAAAAAAACAAACAAAAAAAAAAACCCAAAGGTATCTTCTTTTCTTATTTGTATCAGGTTTTCTCCTGACTGTAACTATTTTCTAGGAAAAACTTCCCTCTACTGAGAGTTCATGGACTGATTATTTTAAATTTTCTAAGATTTTCTTTGAGTTGTTTTCTAAATAAATAAAGCCAGCATTATTAAAAGTTTATCTTTTATTTTAAAAGCAATGAGAATCCAATAGATTACAGGAGAGTGGCATGCTTATGTTTTCATATTGATCTTTAGCTATTAAATTATAAGAAATGGAACATATTGATTTTTAGAGGCTCTTAAAGTAGTAAAAGAATTTCTGGTGATTTGTTCTATGGAACATAAAACATAGGTCAGGGGCGAGAGAAGTAGAGGTGGTAAGGCACTTACTTACAGGAGCAGAACATGATTCAATCTGTTGCACAGCGTACAGTCTCCTGAACATTCCCAGAAGTAATTTCTAAACACAGGGCCAGAGTTAAGCTCCAAGGAACTCTGGTTGTGCACCCCCCCGCAAACAACAAAACCATAAGTCATGTTACTTAGCTTATCAGAATTGGCAGTGTTAGAGGTACAGAATTGTTTATACACCAAATATATGTTTTCTCTGAACTAAACTGATATAATTGTCTTCAATTGGGTTATAAGTAATAGTTATAAGAGCTCAGATCAATTCATCATGGAACATTATTTTTTAATATAATTTTTATTTTAATCATAGTGGTTTACATATCGTTCACAGTAATATTTTAGGTACATATTAACATTCAGTCAGGGGAATTCTCATCACTGAATTGTCCTCCCTCCACCTCCGTTCCTGTCCTGCCTCCTATATCCTCCACCCTCACCCCCCACCCCCCGCTGGGGGCTGCAGGAATGAGTAGTCCCCTCTGTGCCTAACTTACTACTTAGTGATCTTACACGTGTTTGGTCTTGGTTCCTCCATTATTTCCCCTTCTAATTGGGAGGCGGGACTAGACAGTTCAAGTTATGTGGTTTTGTTTGAAGAAGAGAATAGTAATAAACTGGGGTAAAAATCAGGTACGCCGAAAATGGGTGGAGTCCTTCTAGAGGCTCTCATTCTCAGTTTGAGATACAAAGGGGAAAAAGGAAGTGAGACACCACAATAGTACAAAAATAAGTGTCAAATAAAACATCCAGTGAGCACTAAAGATAAACATTAAAGATAAGCACCACATAATAGCCATGATCTTGAGATAAAAAACATGGCAAAGAGCAAAAAGGAAGAAGAGAAAAGAAAGAGATAAAAAAATAATAAAAAAATGGAGACAACAACTTTCATAACCACACCAAAACAAAGAGATCGACAAAAACTATATATATATATATATATATATATATATATATATATATAATTGTTTTGTGCTTTTTTTCTTTTTCTTTTTTCCTCTCCTGCACAGACACAGTAAATATTGGGGTCATTCAAAAAGGAATTCCCTTGGCCTAAGAGATATAGGGTTTCTCCACCCTTGAAGTATATTGTCATGGCATTAACTATAGACTCATGTCAAGTTCATTTACTTTCCCTTGGTGCTTTTGTGGTGTGTGGAAGACTTCTGCTCCATCCTGGGTGTTAAAATCAGACCTCTGTTTCTAGAAATCTCAGTTTCTGCACAGGTCCAGGAGTGGAACTTAAATCATGGAACATTATTAAGTACTCTATTCATTTGAGTAGAAAAAATAGAGCACACAATAAGTATAGAGACAGAATGTTATATGATTAAGGCCTATAAATCCCTTCTATCTCTTCCACATAGAAATGGAATAGTTTAGGGGCTAAATCAGATTAGAACTGGCACAGCAGGCAAGGCATTTGCCTTGCATGCAGCTGACTCAAGTTTAAATCCTGGCATCACATATGGTGCCCTGACACCATCAAGAATGATATTGGGGAGCAGAGCCAGGAGTAACCCCTGAGCACTGCTGGGTGTAGCATATACCCCCCCCCAAGAAAAGAAAAAAAGAAAGAAATAGAGAGGACAAATAAAAGGACTAGTACAAGGTAGATGGGCTTGTTAGGTTCTTAGCCCTGGGGCTACTTACTGAGAGCAAGATACTTGCCTTTGAGGATCCAACTGCTTTTAAACAGGATTAGAGGACATGGAGTCCTATTTTACTTTGATATGGAACCAGATATTTCACCGGCAAATAAAAGACCTAATGGGAAAAATAAGGAACTCCATTCGGATGAAAGCACACTCTGGTGCCAAGAACCCTGCCACTCCAGCACTTTTTCTGGTTTTGTTTTGTTTTGTTTTTAGTTTGTTTTTTGATATTATTTTCCTTCTCTTTTTTTCTTCCACTTTTTTCTTTCTTTTTTACTTTTGTGGATACTATTCTGTGATATTTTTCTTTTTTCTTTTTTTTAGTAGTTGACACCAAATTTTTTTCTTCTCTTTTCCTTAACCTTTTTATCTCCAACAGAATAGCATAACTTGAATCATTCAGCCTCATAAATTGAGCGGGGGGAAAGGATGATATCAGGACCAGTCATATGAATATATGGTGTAAATACATGGGGGGGGTAAAGGAGGGAGATATGGGAGACATGCTGGGAACAGGATTGGAGGGAGGACAACATTGTCACTATGTACCGAAAATAATTTTGTGTAATGAACTTCAGTCACAATAAAAATTATATAAAAAAAGAACTGACAAGAGCTTTCTATCTGGGGAAATGCTTGACTCCACTGATGACCAGTATGAGTCCCACTGAAGAGCATAATGCAGAGTTCAGGGTTTGGATTTGGAACTGAGATTGAATTCTCTACTCTTTCCTCTGTAGCTTCTAATTTTTCCTCATCTAATAATTAGAGGCTTTACCAAAACCTCTGCAAAAATGGGATAATTATACAAATATAGTGATTATAAATTTACAATTGTATATTAAATTTAAATTTGTCAATTAAAATTAAAATAAAAAGCCACAAAACCAATGAGTTGTATCAGTCTCAATATTTGTGGTATTCATTCAGCTTGCTTGGTCATAACACTGCTGTGAAACCAGAAAGACACTGTGAGAAAACTCCTGTAGGTGTGATATTGCATAATAAATAAATATGTTGATTTTATGAGCATGCAAGTATGTGCTTGTTTGTGGAATATATGTGTAATATTTAGTTTTAAATATTTATTGTATTTTGATCAAAGCTAAAAAAAAAGCAGTATGGAGCAAAGGTTCAGAGCTAGATCTTTGTAGTCAGAAAGATTAGTGTTTATGAGCTTCAGGTGATCACTTAATTTGCATGAATTTTATTTAATCATTTGAAACATCTTATCAGTAATATCTAATCATAGCTCAGAATTGATTATTAAATAGGTTAGTGAGTAAGAAATATTTAGCAAGTGCTGACAAAATAATACATATTAATAACTGCTGTTTATTGCTCATTGTTAATAATATCAATAATAAAATTACTCTGTGCATATATGTGTGCGAATGTATTATCTTGCCTGACAGGGTATCCAAGGAATAGAATGGGTTAACAATAGAGATGAACAATTGTGTAAGACTATGATTCCTAAAATCTGAGGTTTTCTGGTGTGGAGAGTGTCTTCTGAACCAGTATTTCAGTCCTTGACTTTAGGAGTTTTGAGAATGGACTAATAAGAATTACAAAAGAATAAACACATTTTTGTATCCTCTTCTGAAATCACTTAAGAATTAATCAAGATGAGTCAGGATTCTAGAATTATTAAATAGGGATGGCACTGATTTTGCTGAAGGGGAAGAGAAGGAATGACACAGATATAGTTGGGACAGTTGACCAGTCTGTTTTAGGATTAAATATGGTGGTTACAGATATTACTCACAAGCACACAGACACACGCACACAGACACACACACACACACACACACACTCACACACAAACACACACACACACAACAAAAATAAAATGAGGTAAAGTTGGGTTCTAGTTATACTTTTATCACTAACTGTGGGCAAACTATTTTTGCTCTGAAAATTGCCAACTGGAAACAAAAACAAAAACAATACTCTTTTAACCATAATTAAATTGTCTTTGACAACATATATATACATATCTATCTATCTATAGATATGTATATATATATATATATATTAGTTTTTGATTCACACCCGGTAGCCCTTAGGGGTTACTCCTGGCTCTACGCTCAGAAATCTCTCCTGGCAGGCTCGGGGGACCATATGGGACGCCGGGATTCAGACCACCGTCCTTCTGCATGCCAGGAATATGTCCTTACCTACATGCTATCTCTCTGGCCCCAACATCAAAATATTTTAGCTACATTTAATAGTGAAAAACCAGAAACTTCTTTTGTAAGTTAGCTCAACTTTATTCTCAAAATTTCTTATATTAAGAACTTAGATTTATGACTAAAACCAAACTACAATTATGTTTATAATCATGGTGCTTAAATAAAGATATTGTAATAAAAAAGAAGTGAGGCACAAATATTTACTTTAGAGCATTGAAAATATTAAACAAGCAATATATGTGCTTAAAATAAATGTGCTTGGGGCCGGGCGGTGGCGCTAGGTAGTGCCTTGCCTGCACTAGCCTAGGACAGACCGCGGTTCGATCCCCCGGCTCCCCCGGCGTCCCATATGGTCCCCCAAGAAGCCAGGAGCAACTTCTGAGCTCATAGCCAGGAGTAACCCCTGAGCGTCACAGGGTGTGGCCCAAAAACCAAATAAATAAATAAATAAATAAATAAATAAATAAATGTGCTTAAAATTCTGGAAAATATTAAGACCTCAATAAATAAAGTATTGTTTCATCTTTTCCAATAAATAGAAAAGTCAGTTATATAACAAAAGAACTTGGGTTCAAGTAGACACTTGGTTATGAGGGAGGGCATGGAAATGGCAGTGACTATCAAAGAGGAAATTCTGTGGGAAAAATCAGCTACATAGCCACCAAGTCTAGAACAGTATTGACCATCATTTCTTTTCATTGAGACAGGCTCAAAGACTTAGTGTCTTCAAAGACTAGTAAATAGTCTGCTGGGAAATGGATAGGTCCCTATTAAGATGTCAACATGCTTTAAACTCACATTTTGCTAAACCTTGAAATTGCTAAGTATTGAAATGCACATCTTGCAAACCATATTTCAATGTCAGCTTTATGTCCTAAGTAGCTTGTGTGAAATAATTTATTTGTGCCTTTTTGCTAATTCTGTAACATGGTATCATAATAGTATTGGTAATTCTTATGGTTAATATGGAATATTAAATGAGGTCTTTAGTGTTAAATTAGCAACGTAGAGCTATATATATATATACAGTATGTCAGTATAAGAGAGTTTCAATATGTAAGAGTAGTTTTAATTATGAATTTTATTTTTTCTTTTGCTTTTGGGCCACACCCTGTGATGCTCAGGGGTTACTCCTGGCTATGTGCTCAGAAATCGCTCCTGGATGGGGGACCATATAGGTCGCTGGGGATTGAACCCAGGTCCATCCTGGGTCAGCCTTGTGCAAGGCAAACACCCTATCACTGCACTATCATTCCAGCCCTAATTCTGAATTTTAAAAGGCAAAATCAAAATTTAAGTTTCTATTACATTTTATTACATTTCTTTTTTTTCTTTTCTTTTTGTTTTGGGGCTACACCTGTTGGCTCTCAGGGGTTAGTGCTGGCTCTGCACTCAGGAGTTGCTTCTAGCAGGCTCAAGAGACCATAGGATGCTGGGGATTGAACCTGGATCTATCCTGGGTAGGCAGCATGCAAGGCAAACACTCTGTTGCTGTGCTATCACTCTGGCTCCATATTTAACTAGATTTCTATTAAATTGTTTAAGATATGAAAAAATTGGACAATGGAGTCCTTGCTTAGAGGATCTATCTTTTATGTTCCATAGATCAAATCATTAGGTATGCTATTATTTAAAATTCTCTGTAGACATATTTTCTCCTATACTAGACACCCAAATTTATCATAATACCTATGAAGATACTAGTGATTTATTTTTGGTTTTGTTTTGTTTTGAGGACCCACACAGCTGTGCTAGGGATTACTCAGGGTTTACTCTGGCAGGACTCAAGTTGCCTAGTGCCCTACCTGCCGTACTATTTCTCTGGCCCAATAGCATTCTTGTATCAGTGCTATAATTTATAACTAATGGGTAGTGCTTATTTATAAGAGTTTTATTTCAATCATGACTCTGGCACTCAGGGCTATGTTGATGCAAATTTATACATATGAACTACAACATCAATGAATGATGCCAGCTAAAATTTGCTATTTGACTAATCACAATCATGTTTGTAATCAAGGTGTTTAAGGATATTATTAAAAATTGCTATTTGATAGTTTTATGTAGTTATTTGGTTTGGGGGGCCTCACTAGGTGGTGCTCAGGGATTATTCTAAACTTTGCACTTAGGAATCACTCCTAGCAGACTTGGGGAACCATATAGAATGCTGGGGATTAAACATGGGTCAGACTTTTGCAAGGCAAACACCCTGCCTGCTGAACTATCACCCCCAGCCCCTGGTTTTGTTTGTTTGTTTTATTCCACACTCAGCTGTGCCCTGGGTTTACTCCTGAATCTGCATTCAGGGTTAATTTTGTTTTAATGAGCTCCAGCCACCAGGGATGAAACCTGAGACAGCCTTGTACAAGGACCACATCAGTTGTGTTCTCTCTGGCATCTCATTTGGTAGTACTTAATAAAAAGTAATTTAATTCCTTGATGTTGTAGACTGCTTTGACAAAAGACAGAAGCACCAGCTTTCTTATGAACCAGCATGATTAAACCAGTTAACATGGTCTTAAAAGATTCATAAGCATAACCTAAAATCCAAGAACAAAAGGTGACCAGCTTAAATACTTTTAGCCTTAGCAAACATGGTTACAGAAGGAGGAAGCAGGATTATAGTCCATAAGGACATTTCATCCCCACTGGCTGATGTGACCCTTGACAACTACAATGTAAAGTTCTCATCCCCTCTTACCACATTGCCTCATATCCCCTCATTTATATGGATCTCTGTCACATTTCCCCAAGGTGATGCTCAGACCCCAGGCAGAGAGCATCACCGTTTTCATCAAAGGGCTTGTATCTTCACAGCATCATTAACTGTTGTTGATTTTATATCAACTGTGTCTTTATGATCACTGAATGAAGCCAGGATTGGAATTTCGAGCCACAGAAAGCAGAGTCAACCACAATCAAGCACTCTGTAATAAGGGAGAAATGATGCAGTGAACAGAATTTAGGAGACTCATGCCATACTTAAGGAGTAATGGTACCCAAACCCTTTATAAGGATTAATACCAGTATCCAGAAAACAAAGATGGGCAAGAATATACAGATTGCAATCCCTAATAATTCATTTTGTGTCCAACCAGGTTTCTTATGTTTTGGTAATTGGTCAGTTCACCTAAGTAAGGTGAGTTTGAATTTGGGACACAATTCCATTTCAGTTGTAGATTTGATGTGGTAATTGTGGAGCCAACGGCCCATTCTACCACCTTTACAGTGGGATAGATAAAAAAGACAACAAAAGGACTGCTCCACAGAAGCTTCAGCAGTTTGTTATTTTATTTACATCTCATGGACCCTTAGATTTGGTTAAGGTCTTTCCCAAAAGATAAAACTGCCATCTTAGGATGAGGCCACTGATTTCTCTTAAGCCATCTGTGACATTCTTTATTGTTAATGAAAGCACCTGTACAGAATTTCGAAAGGGGGTAGTTTTCTTTTTTTAAGTTGCACTAGAATAATTCTAAGTAGTGCTCTGTGCAGTAAATTAATACCACTATAGGTGAGTCTCTTGGCACAATTTTCTCATTGTGACTTGAGGGTCCTGTTTATTCCTTCTATCTACCTAAATTCTGGAGAATAGATCATATGCAACCTCCAGGTGATCCCCAGATCCTTAACCACCAATTATACCACCTCTGCCACAGAAGATAGTATTATTACTGTGAGAGTTGTGACAAATCCTGGCAATAAGAACATGATACAGGAGGTTAGAGCAAGAAGGCAGGCCACTTGGATCTGCACTGAAGGAATTGATGTCTGTGGGTTTAGACAGGAGGTAAAAAGGCTCAACACTCAACATAAAACTCCCAGATTCAGTCCCACCTCTTCAATTTCCCTCCCACCATCCTTCCCCCAGGCAGTCCCAAGAAAATTTATTATTTTTACTTTTTTATAAATAATTTTTATTTTGACCAAAATGGATTACACATCTTTCACAGTAATATTTTAGGTACATAGTGACATTGAATTAGGGCATTCCCACCACCAATGTTGTCCTCCCTCCACCTGTTCCCAGCATGCATCCTATATCCCCGTCCTGTGCTCCCTGGGCTGCTTGTATAAGTGGTCCCCTTTATGTCTAACTTGTTGTAGATTGGGTATCAACAAACAAGTTTACTTCATATTGTTTGTTACAAAATAAAGACAAATGAAATGATCAAATCTTAGATCACTGAGGATCAATTTGGAATAATTATGATATCTTTCATGTTGTTACTAACTTCTTTTTTGAGGGGGGGGCACATCCGTTTGATGCTCAGGGCTTACTCCTGGCTAAGTGCTCAGAAATTGCCCCTGGCTTGGGGTGACCATATGGGACTCCAGGGGATCGAACCGCGGTCCTTCCTTGGCTAGCGTTTGCAAGGCAGACACCTTAACTCTAGCGCCACCTCTCTGGCCCCACTAACTTCTTTGTTTGTTTGTTTGTTTGTTTTTGTTTTTGTTTTTGGGCCACACCCGGCAGTGCTCAGGGGTTACTCCTGTCTGTCTGCTCAGAAATAGCTCCTGGCAGGCACGGGGGACCCTATGGGACACCGGGATTCGAACCAACCACCTTTGGTACTGGATCGGCTGCTTGCAAGGCAAACACCAGGCCCTAACTTCTTTTTTTAATTAATTAATTAATTAATTAATTAATTTTCATATTTTTAACTGAAACCCAGCTACAAACATGTTAATAATCATGGTGCTTAAACAAAGACACTATTATAAGAAGAGAAATTAAAAAATAAATCTTCAGTCCATTTTCTTTTTTTCCTCTCTTCTTTTTCTTCTTCCTCTTTCTCCTCTTCTTCCCTTTCTTCCTCCTCCTCTTCTACTTCTTACTCCTCCTCTTCTATTTCTTCCTCTTTTTCTTTCTCCTCTTCTTCATTTTCATCCTCTTCTTCCCCTTCTTCCTCTTCTCTTCTCTTCTTTTCCTTCTTTCTTTTTCTCCTCTTCCTCCTCTTCTTTTTCTTCTTCCTCCTACTCTTTTTCCTCCTTTTATTCTTCTTCCTCTTCTTCCTCCTCTTTTTCTTCTTCTTCTTCTGTCAGGGGACAGATCTAAAATGGATGCCAGCATTGGTCAGGCTTGTGGCAGTGTATTTGTATACATCTATATATTTATCCACATATATATTTACATATATATTTAAATACTTTTATTTAAATAGTTTTATTGAATATCATATTCATTATATTATTAGAATATATTATTATATATTAATGTTTATATATTACGTTATATATTAATGTTTTATGTTGTATTTATTAAAAATAAATATTAAAGTTTATATAAATTAAATTTATTTAATTTACTTTTATAGAAAAGAAGACAATTCCTTTTTTTTGGTGGTTTTGGGGTCACACCCAGGGCCTCTCAGGGGTTACTCTTGCCTCTGTGCTCAGAAATCGTTCCTGGCAGGCTTGGGGGACCATCTGGGATGCCGGGATTTGAACCTGGGTTTGTCTTGTATTGGCCCTGTGCAAGGCAAATGCTTTACTGCTGTTCTATCTCTCGGGTATATTTGGTATATTTGGGAGAGTTTTTTGTTTAATCTTAAGACTAAATATTTAATTCTAGAACTTCTTTGTTTGTTTGTTTGTTTTTGGGCTCACACCCGGCAGTGCTCAGTGGTTACTCCTGGCTCTACACTCAGAAATTGCTCCTGGCTGGCTCGGGGGACCATATGGGATGCCGGGATTTGAACCACTGTCCTTCTGCATGCAAGGCAAACGCCCTACCTCTATGCTATCACTCCTGCCCTAATTCTAGAACTTCTTGATATTAGTGCTGGTGGAGGTCCCCAGGTGATGTATGTCATATAAGGAGGAGTGAGACAGAGGATGGCTTTGAAAAGAAAATCAACCTACCACTTCCTCTCTACCCACCTCTGCACCTGGGAAAGTCCTGGGAAAATCTAATAACAGACATTTCATGTTCATGCCTTTCCCATGCTGAAAAATGAGCAGCAAAGTAGAAACAGACTTTATTTAGATATTCGGTAAAAGGAGAGAGAGGAAAGAGAAAGAGAGACAGAGACAAAGAGACAGAGAAAAAGAAAAACAGAGAATAACATGCTCAAGACAGAACATTGGCTTATATAAAGTGGAGAGAGAACACTAGTACACATTCCGGCATCAGCGAATAGAAGTACACATGTTAAGAGGGGAGATACAGATGACATGAAATCAGGCACCACATATGCTAGGCAACACGTGCTCAAGCAGCACATGTACACTCTTCGTTCAGCTTGGCAGTTTCTCCAAAGCTGTCTCATGTGGGAGTTTCTACTTATGTAAGGTTCTTCTCTAGAGTGGTTGACTTGGGGAAGAATTAGAAAAAAGAAGAAAAAGGAAGTAATATCTTTAGTAGCATTTGTTCTTCCTTTAACTTCTCTCAGAGGAAATGCCAGTCGTCTCTGGGACTGTGCAGGCTCCAGTTAAAAGTTTTGCTTATCAGGCTTTGGCTCCTGGAAGCCTTAGGGCTAGTGGCAGAATTTACTACTGCCAAGAACTCATTGTTCCTTTTCTTTATCTAAGTGCCAGTTACAAGATCAACATACAGTAGTGTAGTGTTATAAATTTGTCTTAATTTGCTTGCGGATCAACAATGGTACTCATAGAATTCATTAAAAGAAAATAATTTAAAAGAAGAAAAATGTGTGCAAAATGTATATTTATATATTTTTATGAGAAAATTTTTTAAGTTCTTTCAAATGACAAAGTTGGAGACCCAAATAGCTTAAGAAATAAGAAAATGAGAAATATATATTTCTCATTTTCTTATTATTTCTTATTTCTTTTTTTTTTTTTTTTTTTTTTTTGGTTTTTGGGCCACACCCGGTAACGCTCAGGGGTTACTCCTGGCTATGCGCTCAGAAGTCGCTCCTGGCTTGGGGGACCATATGGGACACCGGGGGATCGAACCGCGGTCCGTCTCCTAGGCTAGCGCAGGTAAGGCAGGCACCTTACCTCCAGCGCCACCGCCCGGCCCCTATTTCTTATTTCTTATATAAAATATAGAACACCAATGCAGTCTGATTACAACTTTGTGAAATATATAAGTGATTTCTTATTATTTCTTATTTCTTATATAAAATATAGAACACCAATGCAGTCTGATTACAACTTTGTGAAATATATAAGTGATTTCTATGGGGTTGTGTATATGTATATGCAAAAGAAAACATTTATAAAAGTTTGGCTTTACACATAGACTTCAAAACAATTGTAGAAGCAAAAGGATCATTTGCTTAATAGAGTAAAATTAGGTCAGATTTCCAGATACCTGAGAAAGGGTAGGTTTGAACCTCCTTGATTTCAGACTCTTTCAGTTGAAATATGCTGATCCTTTACGATGTGTGAAATCTTTACTAAGGGTGAAGTCTTCTGTTGCCATTGATCATAACTAAGTAAATTATATTGGGAGTAGGCAGACAGCCCTTCCCTTAAGATAATGAGTAACTGACAAATCTTCCTGACTGGTTGTGACCTTAGTCTGAACCTTGAAGCCTAATTGAGGGGGGTATAGACTAGAAAAATAATGCAGAATGGTATGTTTTATTTTTGTTTTTTTTTCTTCTTCTTTGAGCTTTCAGATAGCAGTGAGTCTTGTGAACAATGTGTAGCCGCTGAAGTCTTTAAAATAAAAGTACTTGCAAAAATGAGACTAAATCAGATAGCTTAGTTGTAAAGTCAATTATGCAAGCCAATGTGGAAATCCCTTCCTGTACTTGGTTAAAGGTGATCAATGTATTGCATCTTCTTGTATATATACTTGCTACTTTTGCTACTACTTAATATAGTCTACATATTTTTTACTTCTGCTTTTGGGTCACACCCAGCTGTGTGTAGGTTTTATTTTAGGTTCTTTGTTTAGGAATCACTACTGGTGGGATTTGTAAGGGATTTGTATGTTTGGTACCTGAGACTAAACTGAGGTTATCTGTGTACCCTACCAGCATGTGCCCTACCAGCTGTGATATCTCACTAATCCCAAATCTCTCTTATATCTCTTATCTAGCAATCTAATCTATCTATCAATCATCTATCTATCTATCATCTATCCAATCTATCTACACTATCCCATGATAGTGCTCAGAGTCACTTCTGGTTCTGCACTCAGGGATTTATTCCTAGACATGTTCAGGTGTGCCCATATGGAATTCAAACCTGTATTAGCCAAATGATAAGTAAATTCCCTGTCCACTGCATATTTCTAGCCCCAAGTCTATATTTATGATAAGCAGCACATTTCTCAGAAAGCTTTCCCTTCTTTCTAGACTTACATTCTGCTTTTATTTTGGAGCATGATTTGGGAGATGCTAGTTTATAAATAATTCTTTAATCCTCAAACAAGGGGCTATGTCAAATAAACTATACATATCATAGAGAAATTATATATTTTGAAAGATTCTAAAGTGGTTAAAACTAGGATGAAAGGAAAAAATATAATGAAATTATAATGAAAGCTCAGAAGATGGTTTTGTTTTAGAAATTAACCTCCTCATCACTCATAGTTCTCAAGCATCAATTTGATAATGAAATAAGAAACAACTTAAGGGTAAAACTAGAAATTAGGAAAAATTTAAATGATACTTGTAATCATGAAAAATTGTATCCATGTTAGAAACAAATGCTATGACAAATTAAGTAGAAATGCTAACGTAGGCATTGCTGTCTTTGGGGGCATTAAAGAATTTTCTGAGATTTATCAGTTTCTGAGATTTCTAGGCCAGGCATGACTGGAATAGTCTGAGCAAACTGAATTTTGGATTTGATTAAAGAAATTAAAACTTGGGAAGAAGAAGCGATTTGGGAGGGAATTTTGGAAGCAAAGCTTATGGTTATAAGCAACCATTTGCTTGCATTATGTATTGCAGACTTAAGATTTTGATTACATTGCAGTTTTTACTATTGGTTTATAAAGTTTAATTAAGTTAATTGCTCACAGAGAGAAGCTACAGGTCTTCTGGATGATTTTTAGAGGGATTGAATTCTTGGATCACAGCAATTCTTTTGATCTCTCCTCTATTTATGATAGCCTGGCAGGATATATCTGTACTGTTATACTGGCTATTGTAAATAGAGCTGCGATGAATATATGTATGAGGAAGAGATTTTTGTATTTCATTTTTGTGTTCCTAGGGTGTATCCCTAGGAGTGGTATAGCTGGATCATATGGGAGCTCAATTTCCAGTTTTTTGAGGAATCTCCATATTGTTTTCCAGAAGGGCCGAACGAGACTGCATTCCCACTAACTGTGAATGAGAGTTCCTTTTCCCCCACATCCCCGCCAGCACTTATTGTGCTTGATCTTTGAGATGTGTGCCAGTCTCTGTGGTATGAGATTGTACCTCATTGTTGTTTTGATTTACATCTCCCTGATAATTAGTGATGTGAAGCATTTCTTCATGTGCCTTTTGGCCATTTGTATTTCTTCTTTGAGAAATTGTTCATTTCTTCTCTCCATTTTTTGATGGGATTAGATGTTTTTTTCTTGTTAAGTTCTGTCAGTAACTTGTATATCTTAGATATTAGTCCCTTGTCTGATGGGTATTGGGTGAATAGTTGCTCCCAATCTGTGGGTAGTTTTTGTATCCTAGGCAATATTTTCTTTGAGGTGCAGAAACTTCTCAGCTTAATATAGTCCTATCTGTTTATCTCTGTTTCCACTTGTATGGAGAGTGGTGTTCTGCCTTGGATGCCTTTAGTCTAAACGTCATGGAGTATTTTACCTACGTGTTGTTCAATATGCCTTATGGTTTCAGCCTGTAATCTAGGTCTTTAATCCATTTGAATTTGACCTTTGTTGACACTAATGTGAATGGGATTATTTTCTTGATGTCCATTTTTTTTCTCTACCATTATTGGTGTATAAGAAGGCCGTTGATTTTTGTGTGTTAATTTTGTCACTTTGCCTGTCACTTCGCTATATAAATCTATGGTTTCTTGAAGCTTTTTGGTAGAGTCTTTGGGGTTTCTAAATATATTATCATGTTATCTGCAAACAGTGAGAGCTTGACTTATTCCTTTCCTATCTTGATGCACTTGATATCTTTTTCTTACCTAATCGCTATGGCAAGAATTTCCAGCACAATGTTGAATAGGAGTGGTGAGAGAGGGCAGATTTTAGAGGAAATGCTTTTAGTTTAACTCCATTGAGAGTAATATTTGCAATTGGCTTGTGGTAGATGGCCTTTACTATACTGAGAAATGAAAAGTAGGAAAATTCTCTTTTATTATTTACCTCACTAATTGTTCTTACTCTTTCCCCTTTCCCTTCCCTTTGGTATTCATGTAAATTGTAGATTAATTATATTGTCTTTGTCCATGTATCTTACATTTTCTTTTAATGTCTTGTCTCTTATTTCTTTATTGACTCCTTTGTTGTTGCTGGCTTTAATTTTTTTTGTCTTCGAGTTCATCCATGAAATTCTCTATGTGTGCAATCAACTACCGTGGCTTGCTAGTAATTTTTTTTTTGTTTCCCTTAGTTCCATTCATATGGATTCTGTCATCGTCTAATGGAGTTCTTTTTTGAGTTGTTTGGATTGTTCGTCTATGGATTTCTTAATTTCTTTAGCTAGTGATTCCTTGAATTTCATTGCTAAGACATTAAATGCTGATTTAAGATACTCATATATAGGGTTCATGCATTTTGGAGGACTGAAAATTTGCTAGGGATTCTCTCCATATACTCAGATGCTGTTATCTTTTTTAGTTTCACCATTGTTCACTGCATTTGGTGGGTTGGAGTGCTGGAGTTTTAGGGTGTTTAAGAAAGTGATCTGTAGGGGCAGCAGTAAGGAATTTGATCCAGTAGGGCAGCTGACCAAGGATGGACTTGGGTTCAATCCCCGGTGTCCCATATGGTTCCCCAAGACAGGAACAATTTCTTTGTTTTAACCAATTTTGTTTATATTAGCAGTAAACATTTTATCTGTAGAGACAGTAATTTAGCAGGCACTTAACCAGGCTTATAGGTCCACAGATGTGGAAGAATTTATGGGGAAAATGCCACAGTACGTAATTTACTTTTTTGTCACACTCACAATGCCCAGGGATTTCTCTTTGCTTTGCACCCAGAAAGACATGTTTCTACTTTTACTTGAAAGATGATATGATTCTAGAGACTGAAACCTAGCCAATTGTATGCAAACAAGTATCCTAAACCCTGTAACTTTTACTCTAGCTCCAAGATATAAATTTTCTTATTTGTGATCCTTCACATATTTTCTTTTTTTTTTTACTTTTTTTAAAATTATCTTTATTTAAACACTGTGATTACAAATATGATTGTAGTTGTATGGTAACAGTCATGTAAAGAACACCCCCCTTCACCAGCGCAAGATTCCCACCATGAATTTCCCAGATCTCCCTCCACCCACCCCACCCACACCTGTACTCAAGACAGGTTTTCTATTTCCCTCACTCATTCACATTGTTATGATAGTTTTCAGTGAAGTTATTTCTCTAACTGTACTCATCACTCTATGTGGTGAGCTTCATGTCATGAGCTGCTCCTAAATGAGAAGATGAGGGAAATAAAAGTTGAGATTGAGGCAGTAAAAGATTAGAAATGAGCTTTGTGGGCCCGGAGAGATGGCACAGTGGCATTTGCCTTGCAAACAGCCAATCCAGGACCAAAGGTGGTTGGTTCAAATCCCGGTGTCCCATATGGTCCCCTGTGCCTGCCAGGAGCTATTTCTGAGCAGACAGCCAGGAGTAACCCTAAGCACCACCGGGTATGACCCAAAAACTATAAAAAAAAAGAAAAAGAAATGAGCTTTGTAAGGGCAGTATCAAGGTCACAATACAAGATGGATATTATGCATATATAAACTGTATGCATTCAATACAATAATACAAGACCAAGGAGAAAAAATTTCCAGTGACTGTCCCAATATAAATCAGTGCTAGAATGACCCTCCCTCCTCCCAAAGTGCATTCTCATTACTGTGTGAAGAGTAGGGGGAAACCTGATGATCCCTATAGAGCCCACCTGAACCGACGCCTGGGAAAGGCCTGGAGTCCAGGGGAAAAAGAGAGGGATGGATGGGGGCCTGCCAAGCATCCCAACACTCCCCAGGCTAGGGAGAAGGCCTCTGGCATGGGGACTCCCAAACCCCATACCTGAGAAGAGCTGGCCTTCAAAATCAAAGGGGAAACCAGAAGCCAGATATATGCCCACCCTCCTCCCCATGCACCTCTTCCCTGGAGTACGGAAGAAGGAGGAAAGCCTGAGGATCCCTAAGAGTCCACCTGAACCCACTTTTGGCTATCTGAGCTGGCATCGAGGGAAGGCCTGGAGTCAGGGGAAAAAGACAAGGATGGCTGGGGGCCTGCCAAGCCTCCCAGCACTTCCCAGACTAAGGAGAGGGCCTCCAGCATGGGGCCTCCCCAAAACCCATACCTGGCAAGAGCTGTTCTCCAGAATCAAAGAGGAAACCGGAAGCCAGATATCTGGCCACCCTCCTCCCCATGCATCTCCCCCCTGAAAAACGGAAGGAGGAGGGAAGCCTGAGGACCCCTAAGATTCCACATGAACCCACTTCTGGCCTTCTGAGCCGGCACTAGGGAGGGCCTGGAGTCCAGGGGAGAAAGAGGGGAACGGCTGTGGGGCCTGCCAAGCCTCCCAGCTCTCCAAGGCTAGGGAGAAAGCCTCTGGCATGGGGTCTCCCCAAACCCCATGCCTGGCAAGAGTTGCATAAGCTCAGTTTTTCAGACCTGTTATTTCAGTGTGAAAATTTTTTATTTCATTCGTCAAATCCTCTTGATGCTTAATTGTGCTCCAGTCAAGTCTATCGATGCTATTTTTGAGCTCCCTGAACATCTTCCATAATTTTACTCTAAACTTCTTATTTGAGAGGATACCTAGCCGTTTCCTACTTTTTAGATTATCAGAGCAGCCATCTTGTCTTTTTTAAACATGGGGTGCTCTGCAAAATTTCTCCATTGGTAAGGCTGTAGATTGCTTCTTACAATGTGGAGAAATGGCTGCGCTTATCTTTTAACCCCTGAGAGAGGACAGCCTTGTCTTGTGTCAGAATTTAGAGGTAAGGTTTTCAGTTTTTCTCCATTGAGGACAATATTTGCCTCTGGCTTGTAGATGGCCTTAACTATATTGAGAAAAGTTCCTTCCATTCCCATCTTGCTGAGAGTTTTGATCAAGAATGGGTGTTGGACCTTATCAAATGCTTTCTCCACGTTTATTGATATTATCTTGTGATTTCTATTTTTCTTTTTGTTGATGTTGTGTATTATGTTGATAGATTTACAAATGTTAAACCATCCTTGCATTTCTGGGATGAAACCTACTTGATCGTAGTGGATGATCTTCTTAATGAGGCATTGAATCTTATTTGCCAGGATTTTGTTGAGGATCTTTGCATCTGTATTCATCAGTGATATTGGTCTATAATTTTCTTTTTTCGTAGCATCTCTGTCTGGTTTAGATATCAAAGTGATGTTGGCTTCATAAAAGCTATTTGGAAATGTTCCTGTTTTTTCGATATCATAAAAGAGTCTTGCCAGGATTGGCAGAAGTTCTCTTGAAAGGTTTGAAAGAATTCATTATTAAATCCATCAGGGCCTGGACTTTTGTTTTTTGGCAGACATTTGATTACTGTCTTAATTTCCTCAATAGTGATAGTTGTGTTTAGATATGTTGCATCCTCTTCATTTAACCGTGGAAGATTATAAGATTCCAATAATTTATCCATTTCTTCCAGGTTTTTATTTTTAATGACATAGAGTTTCTCAAAGTAGTTTCTGATTACCCTTTGGATCTCTATCATATCAGTAGTGATCTCTCCTTTTTCATTCCTAATATGAGTTATCAAGTTTCTCTCTCTCTCTCTTTCTTTGTTAGTTTTGCCAGTGGTCTCTCAATCTTGTTTATTTTTTCAAAGAACCAACTTCTGCTTTCGTTGATCTTTTGGATTGTTTTTTTGGGTTTCCACTTCATTGATTTCTGCTGTCAGTTTTGTTATTTCCTTCTGTCTCCCTATTTTTGGGTCCTTTTGTTGTGTACTTTCTAATTTTATGAGCTGTGTCATTAAGCTATTCAGGTATGCCCCTTCTTTTTTCCTGATGTGTGCTTGCAAAGCTATAAATTTTCCCTCTCAGTACTGCTTTTGCTGTGTCCCATAGGTTCTGATAGTTTGTGTCTCCATTGTCATTTTTTTCTAGGAAGGTTTTGATTTCCTCTTTGATTTCATCTTGGACCCACTGGTTATTCAATACTAGGCTGTTTAACTTTTAGGTATTAAAGTTTTTCTTCTGTGTCCCTTTGTAGTTCACATATAATTTCAGGGCCTTGTGGTCAGTGAAGGTAGCCTGCAAAATTTCTATCCTCTTGATATTAAAGAGGGATGTTTTTGTGTGCTAGCATATAGTCTGTCCTGGAAAATGTCCCACGTACATTAGAGAAGAATGTGTATCCAGGCTTCTGAAAGTGGAGTGTCCTGTATATATCTACTAGGTCTCTTTCTTCCATTTCTCTTTTCAGGTCTAGTATATTCTTGTTGACTTTCAGTCTGGTTGACCTGTCAAGTGTTGACAATGCCGTGTTGATGTCTCCCACAATTATTGTGTTGTTATTGATATTATTTTTAAGATTTGTCAACAATTTTATTAAATATTTTGCTGGCCACTCATTCGGTGCATATATGTTTAGGAGAGTGGTTTCTTCCTGCTGTATGTATCCCTTGATTAAAACAAAATGTCAATCTTTGTCCCTTACAACTTTCCTAAATATAAAGTTTGCATCATCTGATATTAGTATGGCCACTCCAGTTTTTTATGGGTGTTGTTTGCTTGGATGATTTTCCTCCAGCCTTTTATTTTGAGTCTATGTTTGTTGTGACTATTCCGGTGTGTTTCTTGTAGGCAGCAGAAGGTTGGATTAAGTTTTTTTGATCCATTTACCCACTCTGTGTCTCTCTTAACTGGTGCATTTAGTCCATTGACATTGAGACAAAGAATTGTCCTGGGAGTTAGTGCCATCTTTATATCGAAGTTTGGTGTGTCTGTTGGTCAGTCTTGTCTTAAAGTAGGCCATTCAGTTTTTCTTTTAAGAATGGTTTTGAGTCTGTAAAGTTTCTGAGCTGTTGTTTGTCTGTGAAACCATGTATTGTTCCTTCAAACCTGAAAGTGAGTTTTGCTGGGTACAGTATTTTAGGCAAAGCTTTTATTTCATTGAGTTTTGTCACTATGCCCCACCACTGTCTTCTGGCCTTTAGTGTTTCTGGTGACACGTCTGCAGTAAATCTCATGGATATTCCTTTGAATGTAATTTCTCTTTTCGATCTTGCTGCTTTCAGAATTCTGTCTCTATCTGTGGGATTCATCATTGTGACTAGGATGTGTCTTGGGTTTTTTTTGGGGGGGTCTCTTTTAGTTGGTACTCTTCGGGCATCCAGGATTTGATCACATGTATTCATTAACTCTGGTAGTTTCTCTTTAATGATGTTCTTGACCGTTGATTCTTCCTGGAGATTTTCTTTTTGGGTCTCTGGGACTTCAATGAGTCTTAAGTTGTTTCTGTTGAGCTTATCATAGGCTTCTATTTTCATCTTTTTCCATCCTTTGAGTAATTTTTCCATTGTTTGATCATTTGCTTTAAGGCTTTTTTTCCAATTTCTTCTGCTGTATGGAATTGTTATTCATCTCATCTTCCAGTGTACTAATTCTATCCTTAGCTGCTGTTAACCTGTGGGAAAGCTCAGCCATGTTTTACTTTAATTAATCTACTAAGTTTTTCAGACCTGTTATTTGACCTGAAATTTCAGTTTGGAGTTTTATGATTTCTATCTTCATATTCTCTTGATTCTTATTAGCGTTCTCTTCTATACTTTATTTGAGTTATTTGAACATCTTCCATATTGAGACTCTAAACTCCTTATCTGAGAGACTGACTAGTTGGTTGGTCATGTTAAAGTCATCAGAGTTGCCATCATCATTCTCTATGTCTGGTGCTGGCCTGCATTGTTTCCCCATTGCCACACTTGTATTGTGAGTTTTTCTACGTTTTGTGGTTGTATTCATTGGCTAAATGATGTGCACGGCCAGGAAGTGAAGTGGAGTGGCCGTGCTCCTCTGGCTTCACCCTTTCTGGGCTTGTAAACTCACCTCCAGGGAAGGCTCCAGGGAAGGTGAGCCATCTGCAGATGAGCCACACAAAGAATAAAATCAGGCTGAAAATGGAGCACAGTACAGAAGACAGGCAGATAGGAGTGCTGGCATCTGAGTTCCAGCAGAGTTTAGTGGCTTCACCTTTCTGGGCTTGTAAGCTCACCTCCAGCGAAGGCTCCAGGGAAGGTGAGCCATCCACACATGAGCTACACACAGGATGAAATCAGACCAAAAATGCAGCACAGCACAGAAGACAGGCAGATAGGGGTGCTGGCATCTGAGTTCCAGCAGAGTTCAGCGGCTTCCTCTTTCTGGGCTTGTAAACTCACCTCCAGGAAAGGCTCCAGGGAAGGCGAGCTGTTCGCAGATGAGCCACACACAGGATGAAATCAGGCCTAAAATGGAGCACAGCACAGAAGACAGGCAGATTGGGGTGCTGGCATCTGAGTTCCAGCAGAGTTCAGCAGCTTCCCCTTTCTGGGCTTGTAAGCTCACCTCCGCCAGGAAAAGCTCCAGGGAAGGCGAGCTGTTTGCAGATGAGCCACACACAGGATGAAATCAGGCCTAAAATGGAGCACAGCACAGAAGACAGGCAGATTGGGGTGCTGGCATCTGAGTTCCAGCAGAGTTCAGCAGCTTCCCCTTTTTGGGCTTATAAACTCACCTCCAGGGAAGGTTCCAGGGAAGGTGAGCCGTCCACAGATGAGCCACACACAGGATGAAATCAGGCCGAAAATGGAGCACAGCACAGAAGACAGGCAGATAGGGGTGCTGGCATCTGAGTTCCAGCAGAGTTCCTCAATTCTGTCTCTCACTCTGAAGCAGGCAGGATCACCGGCAGGAACGCTGATGAAATCCAGTCTCAGGCAGCTGGAAACTGCATGGCCCAAGATGGCTTCTGCGCCCCTCCGACCTCCAGCACAAACCAGCAGGAATCAGTGTGTGTATGTTCCGAACCACCTCTGAAGCAGGCAGGATCACCGGCAGGAATGCTGATGAAATCTAGTCTCAGGCAGCTGGAAACTGCTTGGCCCAAGCTGGCTTCTGTGCCCTCTGACTCCCAGCAGAAACCAGCAGGAATCAGTGTGTGTACGTCCTGACCCACCTCTTTGTTTGCATATATTTTATATATCCATAACATCCATCTTGTATTGTGACCTTGATACTGCCCTACAAATCTCATTTCTAATATTTTACTGCCTCAGTCCCAACCCTTATTTCCCCCCATCTTCCCATGTAGGTGCAGCTCATGACATGAAGCTCACCACATAGAGTGATAAGTGCAGTTAGAGAAATAACTACACTAAAAACTATCATAACAATGTGAAAGAATGAGGGAAAAAGAAAGCCTGTCTCAAGTACAGGTGTGGGTGGGGTGGGAGGAGGTAGATCTGGGAAATTGGTGGTGGGAATCCTGCACTGGTGAAGGGGGGTGTTCTTTACATGACTGTAATCATACAACTATAATTATATTTGTAATCATGGTGTTTAAATAAAGATAATTTATAAAAAATAAAGAACAGGTATTGAATTAAAAAAAGAAATAACAGGTCTGAAAAACTGAGCTTATGCAACTCTTGCCAGGCATGGGGTTTGGGGAGACCCCATGCCGGAGGCTTTCTCCCTAGCCTTGGGAGAACTGGGAGGCTGGGGACATCTTACTGGGTGTGAGTCCTGGAGAGATTATGGTCCTTGGTGTGTCTAGGCTGTCTCAGCAGAAAAAAGGCAGAGAGCATGGCCGCCTTCCCTTTTAAGTCTCTGGGTGCCCAATCACATGGCAGGAATCAGCCCCACATTCGTTGGGTGGAGACATCTTACCAGGTGTGGGGCATGGAGGGATTATGGTCCTTGGTGTGTCTAGGGTGGCTCAGCAGGAAAAAGGCAGAGAGCATGGCCGCTGTCCCTTTTAAGTCTCTGGGTGCCCAATCACATGGCAGGAATCGGCTCCACATTCGTTGGGTGGGGACATCTTACCTGGTGTGGGGCCTGGAGAGATTATGGTCCTTGATGTGTCTAGGCTGGCTCAGCAGGAAAAAGTGACAGGAACAATCCCCCCCCCCACAGGAACAATTTCTAAGCGCATAACCAGGAGTAACCCCTGAGCATCACAGGGTGTGGCCCAAAAGCCAAAAAAAAAAAAAGGTCTGTTTAATTCTATAAGAGGTGGTTGGAGGTATATTTGTTTTTAGGGTTTATAGTCTAGATAAACAAGTTTACCCAAGTATGATAAAAATGTTGCAAACTAGTTTGTTGGGGTGTTCTTCTAGTTTTGGGGCTATATTTTCTAAGGGAAAAAAATGTTAAGCCTGATCTGTCTGGTACAAATTGAAGTTTACACGAAGTTTGTGGGGCAGCAGGAGTATAGGTAGTTAACACAGACCTCTCCTGGACTGGTGCTGTCAAGTCTGCAATGCAGGAGGCTGGAAGTTTGGGGGAGGGGCTGGTTTGCAGCTAACATGTTTGTTTGTATATCTGTACAAAATATTCTTTGCTGGCACATTTGTAACTAGATCAAGTTTATTGCCATGCTCATTTTTCCTATGAGAAAATGGAAATAAAGAGCTGAGACATGCATAGCCTCCAATCAGGAGGGTGGGCATAAGAAAGCTCACTGTAGCCTGTGAGCTTGTACCTGAACTAAGTCAAGTTCTATTAGTCTTGCACCTAATCCCAAGGAAGATAACTTTTCCAAACTCAAGAAAGATCATTCTGAAAACTACTACAGGCTTTGAGTAAGAGAAAAAAATTGACATTCACCTTAGCTAGTCTTGAAATCACTTCTGTGATTACAAATGGTGCCCAGAGTGACAGGAAGAATATTAGGGCTTGTGGAATCAGTGTGTTATGGTATCTTTCTACTAAATTCTTTAAGTAGTTTACAGGACACATAAATTTGGCTTCCTGAGATCAGAGGATAAGCTTGGTCTAACTCCAATATGACAGAGATGTTTGCAAAATCCAAAGAGGGGGTCCTGGCCAAGTAGATAAATTTTAGTTAAATTTTATTTCTTATAATATTAAAAACCTTTAAGGATGAGATTAATTTTAATTTAAATTACATATAACACAATAAACTCTCCAATTTATATATGAAACTGCTTATTTTATTACAAGACAATAACATTACATAATAGTGAAATAACTATACTAGTTTTAAATAAAAATATAAATTTAAAGTCTTCCCATTAAAACTAAATTTTTAGGGGCCAGTGAGGTGGTGCTAGAGCTAAGGTGTCTGCCTTGCAAGCGCTAGCCAAGGAAGGACCACGGTGCGATCCCCCGGCATCCCATATGGTCCCCCCAAGCCAGGGGCAATTTCTGAGTGCTTAGCCAGGAGTAACCCCTGAGCATCAACCGGGTGTGGCGCCAAACTAAAAAAAAAAAAAAAAGCAACCTTATTTTTTGACTTCTAGTTCAAAGAAATGTTGCCCTCTTTCCACTTTGTATTATTTATTATTCACCTAGGTTTGCTTATTTGTCTTTGAAATTGCATTAAAATTTGACTACATGATTTTGAATTATTTTCTCTGGGTTGACATTTTCAATAATATTCCAGAATATTTTCTACTATATGTCAAAATGTCTATCATATTATTTTATAGTGCTATATTATATTCATTTTTTTGGTGTTTTTTGCTCAGGGGTTACTCCTGGGTATGCACTCAGAAATTGCTCCTGGCTTGGGGACCATATAGGAAGTTGGGGGATCAAACCCCAGTTCATCCGAGGTTAGTGCATGCTGAGCAAATACCCTACCACTTGTGCCACCACTTGGCCCCTAAATTATATTCTTTTAACAGATTTACTAATTGTGTAATTGTATTTCCAAGTTGTTATCCATTTTACTATTTACATATTAAAATAAACTCTCAAATAAAAATCTAGTACTAACACTGTTTTGGAAATATTTGCTCATAAATCTTTCCAATAATTGTCATACTAGGTCAAATATCAACACTCCAAATTTTCCAACCCATCTCATTTAAACAAACCTCAGAATTGGGGTATTTAACTGGTGTCTGGGAAAGTTCTGTAAATTATCATGTTTTAACTTTACCATCTTCTATATGGAAATAAAAATATTACCTACTTCAGAGTTTAGTAAACATATGGAAATACTAAAAATAGTGATTTAAAGTTATATAGCATATTCAGTACATTTTTTGTTTTATTAGGTTGAAATAACTATACAAAATATGCCTTTTCTAATTTATTTGGCAGAAATTTAATAGCATTTTCTTTGTTTTTGTTTTTGGGCCACACCCAGTGGTGCTCAGGAGAAATTTGGGATGCTGGGGATCAAATGCAGGTCGGCCACATGCTGTGCTATTGATTTGGTTCAGCATTTCCTTTTATTAACTAATCTTAAATTATCCATGAAGATGTCTTTCAAACCTTGGAACATATGCCTGAAATTTTGAGTAGTCCTAAATTTTGTAGATAGGATGACTTTCCTGAACATATGTATGATAAAATTTAACTTATAAATTAGTCACAGTAAGAAAATTATGACAATAATAAATTTGAAAAAGTAAAGTGAAAATGATAATGTTCTATTATTGTATATATTACTTTGACTGTTATGAATTATAATAAGCCTTAGGGAAAATCTTAAATGGAGATTACTCTATTAAAAACTCATAGAATACTTATTTATTTTCAATAAATAAATAGAATACATATTTATTCTCCATAAATAAAAAGATCTTTTTTTTGAATTATAGTCAAGTTTGATGTTTTATTTGTTTGGTTCTTTATTTATTCACATATAATTTGCTTGCTTATCTGAACTATTTTAAATCTTCCATGAGCTCTTTTCTTGTAGTTGACTCTTAGCTGTCATTTATTTACAGATATTTTCTGTTTTGAATGATACCATTGCTTTGCAATTGCTATTTCTGTTTGTTAAAGAGTACAAGAAAAAAATCAAACTTTCCTGAAAGTCAATAAAAATTTCAGACTGAGGTAGTTAAAACTTTGTTAAACAATAATTGTAGATTATAGTTTTAATCTAGTTTTTGTCCTTTCAACAAATCAGTAGCATCTCTGATATTGATTTAGTCATAAATAAAAGAGCTATGATTAATTGCAGAAGGCCCATGAGGATCAAATGAGTTAAAATATATTTAATTTTTTTTTTTTTTTTTTTTGGTTTTTGGGCCACACCCTGTGACGCTCAGGGGTTACTTCTGGCTATGCGCTCAGAAGTTGCTCCTGGCTTCTTGGGGGACCATATGGGACGCCGGGGGATCGAACCGCGGTCCGTCCTAGGCTAGCGCAGGCAAGGCAGGCACCTTACCTCCAGCGCCACCGCCCGGCCCTAATTTCTTTTTTAATTAATTTTTATTTTGACCAAACTGAATTATGAATCTTTCACAGTAATATTTAAGGTACAGTGTGACAATAAATCAGGGAATTCTCACCACCAATGATGCCCTCCTTCCACTCCTGTTCCCAGCATACATCCCTTATCTCCTCATTTGCCCTCCAGACTATTAGTGTAAATGCTCCGTTCTGTGTATAGCTTGTTGTATATTGGGATTCGATTCTGTTGTCTTTGACATTCACTTTGGTAAAACATATTTAATTTCTGAATAAACAAAATATTCCTCTAATTGTTAGATAGTTGATAATTTATTTATTTTTATAGTGCTTTCAAATGCCTAAAGCAATATGTCAAGGGACTTGGTGTTATTAAAATTTTCATTGAATTTATATGATTGGTAGACCAAGTGGACCTTGGTTCTGTCTTCTTTTCTTTTTTTTTAATTAACCCAAAGTCAATTCAATAAATCAAAGAAAGCTAGAGTTGGTGCTTTGAAAAAAATAAAAGTACTTTTGAATACCACAAGCAAGACTCAAAAAAAAGACAGATCCTTAATTAACCAAATTAAAAAATGAAATAGGAGAAGATATCACAAAACACACTATAGGATAGTTCAAAGGATAAACAATGATAACTTTAAGCATCTTTATGCCACAAAAAAGAGAACCTAGAAGCAATGGACATATTCAGATGTCTGTACCTTCCAAAGATGACTTGAAATATCAGAACAGATCTATTAATATCAAGGAAATTGAAATAGCAAAAGTCATGACAATAACAAAATCCTGGACACAGATGAATTTATTAGTGAATTCTTTTAGATCTTTAAAGAGAATAAATTGTCAATCCTTTAAAAATTCTTCCAAGAAATTGAAAACCAAAATGACTCCCAGTTTCTACAAAGCTAACGTCACTCTGATATAAAATGGGGGCAGAGATGCCACATAAAATGATCAGACCTAAATCGTTGATAAAAGGATACACTGATCTTTAAGAAAACAGTAGAAAATAGAATCCATCAACTCATCAAAACAAGTAGGATTCATCCCAGGGATGCAAGGATGATAATATATGCAACTCAATCAACATAATAAACTTTTGGTATAACAAGTCTGTCATTCTATTAAGGATAATTCTTCTTTGCTGGTGTTGGTCACTCTCATTGGACTAGAAGCACCTTTGGATTGAGGCACTTTATGAATTAATCCCTTGCCCAACCTGAGGGAGTGTTTTTTTTTCACTTCCCAATAAAAAACACTGGGTCTCAGGGAGAAGCTGCTCTTTTCACTTTTTTTCTTTTTTCTTTTTTTAAGAATGCAGTTTCTAATTTCATGGCTCAACTTTAAAATAGGAAGTCCTTAAAATCTTTTCTCTTATTAATATCTGCATTTAAACACCTATATTACAAATATGAGTGTAGTTGGGTTTGAGTCATGTAAAGAAACCCCCCCCCTTCACCAGGGCAACATTCCAATCACTAATGTCCCAAATCTCCTTCCTTTCCACCCCACCCCTGCCTGTATTCTAGACAAGCTTTCTACTTCCTTCAACCATTCACATTGTTATGTTGTCAATGTAGTTATTTCTCTAACTGCACTCATCATTCTTTGTGGTGAGCTTCATGTCATAAGCTGGACCTTCCAGCCCATTTCTCTTTTGTCTCTGAAAATTATTGTAAAAAATGTCTTTTATTTTTCTTAAAACCCATAGATGAGTGAGACTATTCTACGTCTATCTCTCTTTCTCTGACTTATTTCACTCAGCATAATAGATTCCATGCACATCCATGTATAGGAAAATTTAATTACTTCATCTGTCCTGATGACTGCATAATATTCCATTATGTATATTTGCTACAGTTTCTTTAGCCATTCATCTGTTAGTTATTTTCAGAGTCGACTATTGAAAATAGAGCTGCAATGAATATATGTGTGAGGAAGGGATTTTTGAATTGTATTTTTGTGTTCCAAGGGTATATACCTAGGAGTGGCATAGCTGGATCGTATGAGAGCTCAATTTCCAATTTTTTTTAGATATCTTCATATTGTGTTTCATAAAGATTGGAATAGATGGCATTCCCACCAGCAGTGAATAAGAGTTCCTTTATCTCCACATCCCTGCCAGCACTGCTTGTTCTCTTTCTTTGTGATGTGCGCCAATCTCTGTGATGTGAGATGGTACCTCATAGTTGTTTTGATTTGCATCTCCCTGATAAGTAATGGCGTGGAGCATTTTTTTCATGTGCCTTTGGCCATTTGTATTTCTTCTTTGTTCACTTCTCCCCAACTTTTGATGGGATTAAATGATTCTTTTGATATCTTTTACTTGCCTAATTGCTTTAACAATTACTTCTAGTACTATGTTGAATAGGAGAGGTGAGAGAGTACAGCTGTGTCTTGTACCAGAATTTGGAGAAAAGGCTTCTAGTTTTTCCTTATTGAAGATAATATATGCAATTGGCTTGTGGTAGATGTAGATGGCCTTAACTATAATGAGAAATGTCCTTTCATTCCCATCTTGCTGAAGAATTTTTTTTATCAAGAATGGGTTTTGGAACTTTCAACACTTTAAACAAAGATTTCTCTTTGTCTACTGATATGATCATGTGATTTTTACCTTTTTCTTGTTGATGTTGTGTATTGTGTTGATAGATTTACATATGTTAAACCATCCCTGCATTCCTGGAATGAAACCTACTTGATTGTAGTGAATGATCATCTTGATGAGACAGTGGATCCTATTTGCCAGAATTCTGGTGAGTATCTTTGTATCTCTGTTCATTAGGGATATTGATCTGTAATTTTCTTGGTTTTGGTATCAAGGTGATGTTAGATGATGTTAGCTTCATAAAAGCTATTTAGAAATGTTACAGTTTTTTCAAGCTTATGAAAGAGCCTAGCCAGGATTGTTAGTGTTCCTCTTAAAAGGTTTAAAAGAATTTATTAGTTAATTCATCTGGACATGGACTTTTGGGGGGGGCAGACATTTGATTAGCATTGTAATTTCCTCAATAGTGATGGGGGTATTTAGATATGCTACATTCTCCTTATTCAACTGAGGAAGGTTAGACTGTATATCTGGAGTTTATCTCTGGAAATTCTGTTCTCTCCCACTTATCTTGAGGCTCTGTCTTTGCTCCAGTACCATGCTGTTTTGATCACTATGGCTTTATAGTATAGCTTCAGGTTAGGTAAAGAGATGCCACCCAGCTTCTTGTTTTTCAGTATGTATTTGGATATTCTGGTTCTTTTGTGGTTCCAGTTGAAATTTATGATTGATTGTTCTAAATCTTTCAAAAATGATGTCTGAATTGGGATAGATATTGCATTAAATCTATATAGAAGTTTAGGTAAGAGTTATTTTGAATATGTTGATTCTACCTACCCATGAGCATGGGATGTTCTTCCATTTCCTTAGATTCTCTTCAATTTCTTTCTGAAGTGTTTTGGAGTTTTCATGGTATAGTTCCTTAACTTCCCTTGTAAGGTTGATTCCTAGGTATTTGATAATTTTGATACTATTTTAAATGGGATTGTATCCTTAATCTCTTCGCCCTCTACTTCGTTATTTTAATAGAGGAATGCTACTGTCTTTTGTGTATTGACTTTGTAGATGGCCACTTTGCTGTATTGGTTAATTGTTTCTAGGATTTTTACTGTGGACTCTTTAACCCTAAAGATCTTATGTATGTATCTTATGTATGTATTCTATGCATATTATATCATTTGCAAAAAAGAGATAGTTCCTCTTTCCATATTTGGATTCCTTTGATACCCTTCTATTGTCTGCATGCTATTGCTAGGACTTCTGAGATTATATTGAATAGGAGTGGAGAGAGTGGACAACCTTACCTAGTTCTTGACATTAGGGGAAAGGCTTTCAGTTTTTCGCCATTAAGGATAATGTTGGCTGTGGGTTTTACATAGATAGCTATAACTGTCTTGAGGAAAGTTCTTTCCTGTCATATTTTGCTGTGTGTTGTTAACATGAATGAATGTTGGATTTTGTCAAACACCTTCTTTGCATCGATTGATATAATCATGTGGTTTTTGTCTTTTTTTATTGTTGATGTGGTGTATAATGTTGATTGATTTGTGTATGTTGAACCATCCTTGCATCCCTGGGATAAAACCCACCTGGTCATGGTGTATAATCTTTTTGATGTAGTACTGGATTTGGTTTGATAAGATTTTATTGAGGATTTTTGCATCTATGTTTATTAGTGAGATTGGTCTGTAGTTTCTTTCTTGGTGGAGTCTTTGCCATCTTTGGGAATGAGCGTAATATTAGCCTCATAAAAGAAATTGGGGAGGACTCACATCTTTTCAATGCTTTGGAAGAGCCTGTGGTTCAGTGGTAGTAATTCTTCTCAGAATGTTTGATAGAATTCACCTGTAAAACCATCTGGACCTGAACTTTTGTTCTTGGGGTGTGTCTTAATTACTGATTCAATTTCCTCTGAGGCAATTGGCCAGTTTAGACTTTCAAATCCTCCTTCTTCCAGAATCTGTAAAAATCTGGAATTTCTTCTGGATTCTCTAGGCTCAGTATAGTTGTTCATAATAAGTCCTCATGATGTGTTGGATTTCTTGGGGTTCTGTTCTAATCTTCTCCCCTTTCATTTGTGAACCTATTTATTTGGGTATTTTTCCTCTTTGTTGTGAGTATTTCCAGCGGTTAGTCTATCTTTTTTATTCTTTAAAAAAACAACCTCTATTCTAATTGAATTTCTGTATTGTTTTCTTAATTTTTATGTTGTTTATTTCTGCTCTGGTTTTTATTATTTCTTATCTTCTGGTTGTGTTTGGCTTTCTTTGCTGCTGTTTTTCCAGCTCCTTAAGATGTCCCTTTAAATTGTTGATTTTGTCCTTCTATTCTTTCTTGACATAGGACTGTATTGCTATGAGTTTTTCCCTAATTACTGCTTTTCTTGTGTCCCATAGATTTTGACAATTTGTTTCTTCATTATTGTTTGTCTGAAGGAATCTTTTTATTTCTTCCTTGAGTTCCTCTTTGATCCAACTGTTGTTGAGCAGCATGTTGTTCAATCTCCAGGTGTTGGATATTATTCTTTCTTCTTTCTTTTTACAGTAAATCTTGATCTCGTTGCATAGTGATCTTAGAGGGTACTTATAATAATCTTTATATTTTTAACTTTATTCAAGTTAGATTTCTATCCTAAGGCATGGATCTATTCTGGAGAAGATAACATGTACATTTGAGAAGAATGTGTATTCTGCTTTCTGGGGGTAGAGGGACCTATTTAAGTTTATTAGCCCTAGTTATTCTAATTTAGGACTCTTATTTATTTGTTACTTTTCTATCTGGTGGATCTGTCCAGTGGTAATAGTGAAGTATTAAAATCTCCTACTACTATCACATTACCTTCCATATGTTTCTCTAGGTTTGTGAGCAAATGCCTTACATATTTTGCTGGTTCTGTATTTGGTGCATAAATATTGACCAGAGTTAGTTATTTGTCATCTAGCATTCCCCTGTACAGTAAGTAGTGACTCCCTTTGTCTCTGATGACTTTCTTGAGGTTGAATCCAATTTGGTCTGATATAAGAATGGCTGCCCAAGCTATTTTTGGTTTCCATTGGCTTGAATAATTGTTTTCCATCCTTTTATTTAAGTCTGTGTCTATTCTGTACTTGTAAGTGTGTTTCTTGCAGGCAGCAGAAATCCAGTTTTTGTTTTCTGATCCAAGTCTCTAATATGTGTCTTTTAATGAGAGAGTATAGACCATTGACATTTAAGGAGATTATTGACATAGAGGGCTGTTGTGCAGTTGTATTGTGAATGGTGGCTGTTGTTACAATCGGGGGTTTGAATTGTATAATTTATCTCTGAGTAGGTAATTTAGAATGGTTATTTTTGAGCAAATACTGTGAGTTCTTTTTTGTTTGAGAATGCTTTTTATCTTCCATCCCATATAAATGAGAGTTTTGCTGGGTAGTGGACTCTAGGTTGAAAATTTCTTTCGTTCAGTTCTTTAAATGTCATTCCACTGTCTTCTTGCTTGAATTGTTTTAAGTGGGAGATCTGGTTTGATTCTTATGTCCCTTCCTTTGTACTTGAGGTTTTTATCTCTTTTATTTCTTTAAGGAGTTCATCTCTCTCTCTCTCTCTCTCTCTTTGCTATTAGGATTACTATGTCTTGGTGTTGGTTTATTAGGATCTATTTTATTAGGGACTCTTTTCACCTCCTGGATTTGCACCGAAGCCCCTTTCCAGAGGGTGGGGAAGTTTTCCACTATTATATCCCAGTCGACTTGTTCTTCCCCTTTACCTATTTCCTCCCCTTCTGCTATACCTATGATTCTTAGATTATTTCTTTTGTCTTTGTTCATTAAATACTGAACTTTTTCTTCCAGCGCTTTACCTTTTATTTTTTTGTTGGCTTCTTTGCCATTTTTTGTTTGCAGTTTTTCTTCAAGTTCTTCTATGTGATTCTCCAAGTTTATGAATTCTGCTATTGTGGCTTTCTAAGACGCTTTTTAATTTCCTTAATTCCATTTGTATGGAATATCTCATGTTCTGTAACAGGTCTTCTTTAAGTTGGTTGATTCGTTCACCTATGGATTTCTTGTACTCACTGGCTAGTGATTCTTTCATTTCTTTTACCATAGCTCACATTTCTTTTGTCATGGCTGTTTTTAGGTCCTCATCAATTGAGTCTGTGCGGTTTTGTGGACTTGGAAACTTGTTAAGATTTCTCTCTATATCCTTAGTTGTATTGTCTTCCATAGTTTACCCATATTTCTTTGCATTTAATAGTTTGACTTGGAGTGCATTGCCTTCAGATTTCAACCCTCTTTGCTACCTGTGGTGCGGGGCTGGATCCTTCTCTGGAGTGCAGCTCTAGGTGGGTATGTTGGATGAGGTCGCTGAGGTTTGGTACCTACCACATTCTCCATTGAGCCTGGGTCAATCGGCCCTCCCCCTCTTTCTGCCAGAAAGGGGTGTTAAGCTCCTAGCCACATGGTAGAGGGTCTGGTTGTGCCTAAATCACTCGCCCTTTCCTCCCCATCTGGGAATCAGCTTGCATTTCCTTCTTGCCCCTGTAGTCACTGGTGTCCCTGACTCTCAGTCTCCCCTGGCTGCCTAGGTTATGGCAGCGAGTTGGCAACCAGCTGTGCATTCCTTCCGGGTTCTCTGGCCTCGCTCCCTGGATCACAGTATCCCAGGCAGTGAGCTGGTGACCCCCTGTGCATTCCCTCTGGGCTCTCTGGCCTATTCCTAAATATTTTCTTAATGATCTTTCTATCCTTTTTATCAACAATATTAGTCTGATCTTTTTTAATATATAGTTTATTTAAATACCTTGATTACATACATGATTGTGTTTGGGTTTCAGTCATGTAAAGAACACCACCCATTACCAGTGCAACGTTCCCATCACCAATGTCCCAATTATCCCTCCTCACTACCCGACCCCCACCTGTACTCTAGACAGGCTTTCCATTTCCCTCATATATACTCATTATTAGGACAGTTCAAAATGTAGTTATTTCTCTAACTAAACTCATTACTCTTTGTGGTGAGCTTCCTGAGGAGAGCTGGAACTTCCAGCTCTTTTCTCTTTTGTGTCTGAAAATTATTATTGTAAGAATGTTTTTCATTTTTCTTAAAACCCATAGATGAGTGAGACAATTCTGTGTTTTTTTCTCTCTCTCTGACTTATTTCACTCAGCATAATAGATTCCGTGTACATCCATGTATAGGAAAATTTCATGACTTCATCTCTCCTGACAGCTGCATAATATTCCATGTGTATATGTACCACAGTTTCTTTAGCCATTCATCTGTTGAAGGGCATCTTGGTTGTTTCCAGACTCTTGCTATGGTAAATAGTGCTGCAATGAATATAGGTGTAAGGAAGGGGTTTTTGTATTGTATTTTTGTGTTCCTAGAGTATATTCCTAGGAGTGGTATAGCTGGATCGTATGGGAGTTGATTTTCAGTTTTTGGAGGAATCTCCATATCACTTTATAAAGGTTGAACTAGACGGCATTCCCACCAGCAGTGGATAAGAGTTCCTTTCTCTCCACATCCCCGCCAACACTGTTTATTCTCATTCTTTGTGATGTGTGCCATTCTCTGTGGTGTGAGGTGGTACCTCATAGTTGTTTTTATTTGCGTCTCCCTGATGATTAGTGATGTGGAGCATTTTTTCATCTGTCTTTTGGCCATTTGTATTTCTTCTTTGTCAAAGTGTCTGTCCATTTCTTCTCCCCATTTTTTGATGGGATTAGATGTTTTTTTCTTGTAAAGTTCTGTCAGTGCCTTGTATATTTTGGAGATTAGCCCCTTATATGATGGGTATTGGGTGAATAGTTTCTCCCACTCAGTGGGTGACTCTTATATCCTGGGCCCTATTTTCTTTGAGGTGCAGAAGCTTCTCAGCTTAATATATTCCCATCCGTTAATCTCTGCTTTCACTTTCTTGGAGAGTGCAGTTTCCTTCTTGAACATGTAGTCTCAATGTCCTGGAGTGTTTTGCCTATGTATTGTTCTATATATATTATGGTTTTGGGTCTGATATCGAGGTCTTTAATCTATTTGGATTTTACCTTTGTACTTTATGTTACCTGGAGGTCTAAGTTCAATTTTTTGCAAGTGGCTAGCCAGTTGTGCCAACACCACATGTTGAAGAGGCTTTCTTTGCTCCATTTAAGATTTCTTGCTCCTTTATCCAACATTAGGTGATTGTATGTCTGGGGAACATTTTCTGAGTATTCAAGCCTATTCCACTGATCTGAGGGCCTATCCTTATTCCAATACCATGCTGTTTTGATAACTATTGCTTTGTAGTACAGTTTAAAGTTGGGGAAAGTAATTCCTCCCATATTCTTTTTCCCAATGATTGCTTTAGCTATTCTAGGGTGTTTATTGTTCCAAATGAATTTCAAAATTGCCTGATCCACTTCTTTGAAGAATGTGATGGGTATCTTTAGAGGGATCACATTAAATCTGTATAATGCCTGGGGGAGTATTGCCATTTTGATGATGTTAATCCTCCCAATCCATGAGCAGGGTATGTGTTTCCATTTCCACGTGTCCTCTCTTATTTCTTGGAGCAAAGTTTTATAGTTTTCTTTGTAAAGGTCCTTCACATTTTTAGTCAAGTTGATTCTAAGATATTTGAGTTTGTGTGGCAATATTGTGAATGGGGTTGTTTTCTTAATGTCATTTTCTTCCTTACTACAATTGGTGTACAGAAAGGCCATTGATTTGTGTGTCTTAATTTTGTAGTCTGCCACCTTGCTATATGAGTCTATTGTTTCTAGAAGCTTTTTGGTAGAGTCTTTAGGGATTTCTAAGTAGAGTATCATGTCATCTGCAAACAGTGAGAGCTTGACTTCTTCCTTTCCAATTGGATTCCCTTGATATCTTTTTCTTGCCTAATTGCTATAGTGAGTACTTTCAGTGCTATGTTGAATAGGAGTGATGAGAGAGGACAGCCTTGTCTTGTGCCAGAATTTAGAGGGAAGGCTTTTAGTTTTTCTCCATTGAGGATAATATTTGCCACTGGCTTGTGGTAGATGGCCTTAACTATATTGAGAAAGGTTCCTTCCATTCCCACCTTGCTGAGAGTTTTGATCAAGAATGGGTGTTGAACCTTATCAAATGCTTTCTCTGCATCTATTGATATGATCATGTCATTTTTATTTTTGTTGATGTTGTGTATTATGTTGATAGATTTACGGTTGTTAAACCATCCTTGCATTCCTGGGATGAAACCTACTTAATTGTAGTGGATGATCTTCTTAATGAGGCATTGATTCCTATTTGCCAGGATTTTGTTGAGGATCATTGCATCTGTATTCATCAGCGATATTGGTCTGTAATTTTCTTTTTTGGTAGCATCTCTGTCTGATTTAGGTATCAAGGTGATGTTGGCTTCATAAAAGCTATTTGGAAGTGTTTCCGTTTGTTCAATTTCATGAAAGAGTCTTGCCAGGATTGGTAGTAGTTTCTCTTGGAAAGTTTGAAAGAATTCATTAGTGAATCCATCTGGGCCTGGGCTTTTGTTTTTCGGCAGACATTTGTTTACCGTTTTAATTTCATCAATATTGATGGGGGTGTTTAAATATACTACATCCTCTTCCTTCAACCGTGGAAGAGTATGAGTCCAAAAATTAGTCCATTTCTTCCAAGTTTTCATTTTTAGTGCTGTAAAGTTTCTCAAAGTAGTTTCTGATTACCCTTTGAATCTCTGTCATGTCAGTAGTGATTGCTCCTTTTTCATTTCTAATACGAGTTATCAAGTTTCTCTCTCTCTTTCTTTATTAGTTTTGCTAGTGGTCTATCAATCTTGTTTATTTTTTCAAAGAACAAACTTCTGATTTTGTTGATCTTTCGGATTGTTTTTTGGATTTCCACTTTGTTGATTTCTGCTCTGAGCTTTGTTATTTCCTTCTGTCTCCCTATTTTTGGGTCCTTTTGTTGAGCACTTTCTAGTTCTGTTAGCTGTGTCATTAAGCTACTCAGGTAAGCTCCTTCTTCTTTCCTGATGTGTGCTTGCAAAGCTATAAATTTTCCTCTCTGTACTGCTTTTGCTGTGTCCCATATGTTCTGATAGTTTGTGTCTTTATTGTCATTTGTTTCCAGGAACCTTTTGATTTCCTCCTTGATTTCATCTCGGACCCACTGGTTATTGAGTATGAGGCTGTTTAACTTCCAGGTGTTAAAGTTTTTCTTCTGTGTCCCCTTTGGAATTCACAAATAATTTCAGAGTCTTGTGGTCAGCGAAGGTAGCCTGCAATAGATCTATCCTCTTGATGTAATGGAGGTATGTTTTATGTGCCAGCATGTAGTCTATCCTGGAGAATGACCCATGTACATTGGAGAAGAATGTGTATCCAGGTTTCTGGAGATGGAGTGTCATATATATATATATATATCCACTAGGCCTCTTACTTCCATTTCTCTTTTCAGGTCTAATATATTCTTGTTAGTTTTCAGTCTGGTTGATCTATCCAGTGTTGACAAAGCCGTTTTGAGGTCCCCCACAATTATTTTTTGTTATTGATATTATTTTTCAGATTTGTCAACAATTTTATTAAATATTTTGCTGGCCTCTCATTGGGTGCATATATGTTTAGGAGAGTTATTTTTTCCTGCTCTACATACACCTTGATTAATATAAAATGTCCATCTCTGTCCCTTACAACCTTCCTGAGTATAAAGTTTGCATTATCTGATATTAGTATGGCCACTCCAGCTTTTTTATGGGTGTTGTTTGCTTGGATAATTTTTCTTCAGCCTTTTATTTTGAGTCTATATTTGTTCTGACTATTCAGGTGCGTTTCTTGTAGGCAGCAGAAGGTTGGATAAAGTTTTTTGATCCATTTAACCACTCTGTGTCTCTTAATGGCGCATTTAGTTCATTGACGTTGAGAGAAAGAATTGTTCTGGGATTTAATGCCATCTTTATATTGAAATTTGGTGTGTCTTTTGGTTAGTCTTGCCTTAAATTAGATCTTTCAGTTTTTCTCTTAAGACTGGTTTTGAGTCTGTAAAGTTTCTGAGCTGCTTTTTGTCTGTGAAACCATGTATTTTTCCGTCAAACTGGAAAGTGAGTTTTGCTGGGTACAGTATTCTAGGTGAAGCATTAATTTCATTCAGTCTTGTCACACTATCCCACCACTGCTTTCTGGCCTTGAGTGTTTTTGGTGACAGCTCTGCTGTAAATCTCAAGGATGCTCCCTTGAATGTAATTTTCCTTTTTGATCTTGCTGTTTTCAGAATTCTGTCTCTCTCTGTGGGATTCATCATTGTGACTAGGATGTGTCTTGGGGTATTTTTTCTGGGGTCTCTTTTGGTTGATACTCTTTGAGAATGCAGGATTTGATCACATATATTCTTTAGCTCTGGATGTTTGTCTTCAATGATGTTCTTGGCCATTGATTCTTCCTGGAAATTTTCTTCCTGGGTCTCTGGGACTCCAATGATTCTTAAGTTTTTTCTGTTGAGCTTATCATAGACTTCTATTTTCATCTGTTCCCATTCTTTGACTAATTTTTCCATTGTCTGTTCATTTGCTTTAATTTTTTCCCAATTTTTCCCGCTGTATGGAATTGTTATTTATCTCATCTTCCACAGCACCAAGTCTATTCTCAGCTTCTGATACCCTGTCCCAGAGCTTATCCATTTTGTCATTCACTTCGTTTACTGAGTTTTTCCGGCCTGTTAGTTGACATGTTATTTCAGTTTGGAGTTTTGTGATTTTGTCTTCATATTTTCTTGGTTCTTAGTGTTCTGTTCAACTCGATCCATGGTTTCTTTGAGTTCGTTGAGGATCTTCCATATTGCTAAAGTCCTTATCTGAGAGGTTGATTAGTTGGTTGGTCATTATCTGGTCATCAGAATTGTCATCTTCCTTCTCTATGTCTGATGCTGGCCTGCGTTGTTTCCCCATTGTCACACTTGTATTGTGGGTTTTTCTATGTGTTGTTTTGGTATTCATTGGCTAAATGATGCAGGCAGCCACACTCCTCTGGCTCCGCCCTTTCTGGATGGGTCGACTTGCCTCCAAGGAAGGGGAGTCTCCGTGGATGAAGCCTCGCTCAGGATCAAATCTTAGGCCTGAGCATGAAGCAGAGAAGACAGTCCAGACAGAAATGCTGGGCTTCAGTGATTCAGCACAGTTCTTTGTGTGATTTTTTTTTTCTTGTTGCGATGGTGTTCTTTTCTTAGAAAAAGTGCATGGCCGCATAGGAAAGCAGAGCTAAGTGCTCTGCTGGAGCCTCTTTTTAGCCCACTCCCAAGAGTTTCATGTGAGAGGAGAGGAGACAGACACACACAGGCAGCACTCAAAATTTTTCACAGTTGGGCCTCACTGGGCAGGTGTAGTTTCGTGCTATTCTGATCCTTTTATATGGCATTTCTGCTCCCTTTTCATAGTAGAGTGATGTTAGCTTTAGAGAAACTAGGAGTCATTCTGGTTTTCAATTTCTTGGAAAAATTTTTTAAAAGGATTGACAATATGTCCTCTTTAAAGATCTAAAAGAATTCACTAGTGAATTCATCTGTGTCCAAGATTTTGGTAGTGTCAAGACTTTTGATTACCATTTCATTTTCATTGATATTAATAGGTCTGTCTGGTATTTCAAGTCATCCTTGGAAGGTACAGACATCTGAGTGTGTCCATTGCTTCTACGTTATGTTTTTTGTGTGGCATAAAGATGCTTAAAATTATCATTGCTTATCCTTTGAATTTCTGTAGTGTGTGTTGTGATATCTTCCTATTTCATTTCTAATTTGTTTTTTTAATGATCTGTCTTTCTTTTTGAGTCTTGCTAGCGGGATTCAAAACTACTTTTATTTTTTCAAAGCACTAACTCTGACTTTAATTGTTCTATTGGATTGACTTTGGGTTTACAGTTCATTAATTTTTTTTTGCTTTAAGTATTATTATTTATTTCTTCCTACCCGCTTTCAATTTATTTTGTTGGTAGTTTTCTCATTCTTTAACCTGTACACTTAGGTTATTTATGTATAAGTTTGGGCAGGGGATACCCACATTCTCCACCTTTTTTGTATTATTAGAGAAGCATTATTGATAAGTCTATAACAGGGATATAACAGAGATCTACGAATGTGGGTATTTCCTTTTTCAACTTTTTATTTATTCCACCTGAATGATCAGAACTGCTCATACCTGAGGTAACTGGGTAAAGGAGGCTGACTTGGGGGGAGAGAGGGATTAAGGAGATTTAGAGGCAGAAGTGAGGTTAGGCAGAAGTGAGATTCAACAGCAAGATTCAACAGAGAGATTTAGTATCAGAAATTCAGCAACAGATTCAGAAGCAGTAGCATCAGCCTGGAAGTCAGTTATGAAGCCTGAAAAAATCAGCTGAAAGGGAGACAGAGGCTGTGAGAGCCAGAGGAGTACAGTAGTAACTACTAGGAAAAGGCTTAGTACAGAGGCCATGTGAGGAGGTGTACATGGCAGTAAGGACGTGAAATAAAGCTGGCTAACTTCTGAAACTTCATCTGACAGTGTTTTTAATCTCTCAGCCCTTACTCTGCAACATTCAGACCTACCAGGCCATAGGGGCTTCAGGAGCCAGGTTGTTGAGCCCACCACCCCCTATGAACAATAGTACTCATTAATTTATATTGAGAAAACAAATATTAATCTCAAACATATCTCTATGGCATTTCACCAGCTCTCTGCAGCAGACTGTTTGATTAAAGTCCCTTGGGGAAAATTTGAATAGCCATCCACACTAAGAATATGGGCCTTATGTTCATGCCCCTCATAGAAATATAGAAATTCTTATCAATGATGTGAAATCTATTGTCCTCGGTTTGTTTATTTATTTATGTATTTTTTGGTCACACCTAGCAGCACTCAGGGCTTACTCCTGGCTCTATGCTCAGAAATCACCCAGGCAGACTCAGGGAACCATATGGGATGCCGGGATTCAAACCAATATCCTTCTGCATACAAAGCAAACACCTTACTGCTGTGCTATCTCTCTGGCCCCCCTGGGTCCATTTAATTTGAGAATGTTTTCCAGTTTCTTTTAGGTTTTTATAGGTTTCCTGCTCTTCATCTTTGAGTGAGACCACAGTTTTGGTCCTCCTCATTCTGCCAGTAAGGCCTTCCAATAAATTTTTCATTTTGTTGGGCCCGGACAGATAGCACAGTGGCCTTTGCCTTGTAAGCAGTCTATCCAGGACTAAAGGTGGTTGGTTCAAATCCCGGTGTCCCATATGGTCCCCCGTGCCTGCCAGGAGCTATTTCTGAGCAGACAGCCAGGAGAAACCCCTGAGCACCACCGGGTGTGGCCCAAAAACCCCCCCCAAAATTTTTTTTTTCATTTTGTTTACAAAGCTTTTCAGTTCTGACATTTCTGAGTTCTGCTCTCATATTTTCCTAATCTTTGTTTTGTTAGCTAAATCCGTTGATGCTCAGGGGTTACTCCTGCATATGCCCTCAGAAATCACTCCTGACTTGGGGGACCATATGGGACACCGGGGAATTGAACTGTAGTCTATCCTAGGCTAAACGCAATCAAGGCAAACATCCTACCGCTTGCAACACTGCTCCGACCCCATATTTTTGTGTGTTTTATTAACAGTACACTCCATTGTTTCTTTGGTCTTGTTGAATATTCAAAGCATGGACTTCATTCAAGATTCTGGACCCCATTAAAGGCAAGTTAGATAGAGATTTCTACCACAGATTTGCAATATTCACTTACAAGGCATGGTAGGGTTTTGTGCTAATTTATTACGTTTTTTTTTTTTGTAGAGTCAGATCACTAAACCACTAACTCACTATCAGTCTTCTCCACTGCCAGGATAATCTTGGAAAACTTTTGTGTGAGAGGGATTATCTTGCCCTAGAAGATATTCTCTATGTTATTGTACATGTGACTTCATTTTATTCATTTATTTTAATAAACTTTTAATTGATCACATTCAGTGATGCTTAAAGAGGTGAAAGGGATATGGTACATAGAATGGAACTAGGACCTGATGAATTCTAAGCTGTATATCTCTCCTCAGCTCTTATTAAATTTAGAGTATAGATGAAGACTATTTTTTTATTTTTAAATTAACCAGGCTATTATTTATAAAGTGTCATTTGTTATATATTCAGCAAATAGAGTTCTTGGAGCAATTCTTAGGAAATCATACATTCAACCTATTTACACACTATCATTTTCAGCTGAAATATAACATATCTAATAATGGAATAAACATCTCTAATACCATCTCTAATAATTAAGAACATGTTGTGTAATGGCAATGTAAGTTCTCTATTCTACCACTAAAATGAAAATATACACATATTTATTTATTATAATTATTTATTCATTACTCATCATCATAAATATAGACCTTCATTAGTTTTGATCAAGTGTAATGAACCCTTCTTGGTGTAAGGTAGAAAAAAAAGACACATTTTAATAACTCACATGTAATTACGCATTTCACAAGATATAAATACTGATAAATTAATGTGAATATCTCCACTATAGAAAACACTACCCAGTGTAAAACACTAACCCCATGACTGTTAAACATATTAATGACTTTTGTAAATGAATTGCTAAAAAGAGAGTTGTTATTGCAGTCCTTAAATCTTTTATAAATGATTGTTTTCTGTCATTCAAATCTAGCTATGGGAATGTATTTACTGTATTGTCATTCTAAGATGTCAGGTATTGGCTTTAATTGGAAATTGAAACTAAAATTTACAAAGAAAATTATATTCTTTAATTTTAGAAACTAGAAAATTTCTGAAACTTTCTTAAAAGTAAACCATGCTACTGTCTACACAGTGTATGCTCATTGGTTTGACCTCTGGTAAATATTATTCCCATATTAAAGAATTCTACACATATCCTGGTGACTTAATTTTATTTATGTTTTTTTTTTCTTGTAGTCTCTATAGAATTGTACACAGCTCCTTGTTGGGCTTAAGTGAGGTAGGGAAAGGAATTTCTAGAATGGACTTTTGAAAAAAGATTTCTTGCTCTAGTGAGGGTGTATAAAGTCTTTTTCTTCGTTTAATGCCTGGTAGTGCTGCAGCAAGTTGGCCTGCTGCCCAAGAATGAGGCGTGTGTACTATTCGCTACATCTTGAAATTGTCTCACCTTTGCATTTCCTATTATGTGAAATAATGAATACCTTTCTGATTAGTATCTGATTAAGTTCTCTCAATGAAATCACTTTATAACCATGTGTATATGGTGATTCCCAGTAACAGGTATTCAAGTTTTTGTAGTAAAGGGGGGTCTCTGAGGTTTTAGAAGCAGGCAAAATTGTCCTTACGCATATTGGGCATCTCAGTTGCTGAAATATGAATTGAAATATGTCCAAAGCAGACAAAAGCAGCAGGATCACCAGACAGACAGAGGCTGGCAGAAGCTGAGAAACAAAGGAGTGAGTGGCCTCTTCCCCAAAGGGCAAATCTAAGCTGAGAGATGAAGCCCTTCCCCACTGAGAATACACAGGCTTCTCTTGCCCAGAAACACAAAAGCATCAGGAACCCTAGCTCAAGCTGAGGTATCAGAAGCCCTGAGAAACAGCAATTAGTGGCTCTGAAAACACTGCTTCACGAAATAAGAGGATACAAAAAAAGAGGATAAGGCATAACATTACTCTTAATTAAAATGGCAATACTTCCCCAAGAATTGTATAGATTCAATAAAGTTCCTCTAAGGATACCTATGACATTCTCCAAAGAAGAGGATCAAACACCCCTGAAATTCATTTGGAAGAAGGAATGCTCATGAATTGCAAAAGCAGCCTTTAGGAAAAAGAAGATGGGAAGCATCACTTTCTCCAACTTTCAATTGTATTACATAGCAATAGTCATTTAAAAACCATGGTATTAAAATAAAAGCATATCCAAATATCAATGTAATATACTTCAGTTTTCAGAAAATTAGTCCTAGACATACAATCCATTAATATTGGATAAAGCAGCAAAAATAAAAAATAGAGCATGGAACAAGGTATTGAGGCAACTGGTCAAACATACAATACAGTGAACACAGACATCTATCTAACACAATTCAAAAAGGTTAAGTCAAAATGGATTAAAGACCTTGATATCAGACCTAAAACTATAAGGTATATAGAAGAAAACATAGGCAAAACACTTTATGACTTTGAGACTAAAGGCATCTTTAAGGAAGAAACACCACTGTCTAAAAAAGTAGAAGCAGAGATAAACTAAGGTGACTACATTTATTTGAGAAGCTATCTGCACCTCAGAGGAAACATTAAGATACAAAGGTCAGCCATGAATAGGAGTAACTATTTATCCAAAAAAAAAATTTGATAAGAGACTAATATCCAAGATCTACAAGGAACTAAAAGAACTTAACATGAAAAAAAATCTAAGCCCATCAAAAAATAGGGAGAAAAAATGAAGACATTTCTCAAAGAAGAAATATGGATGGGAAAAAGGAACATAAAAAAATGCTCCACGTTACTAATCATCAAGGAGATGTAAATCAAAACAACAATGAGGTACCATCTCACACCACAGAGACTGGCACAAATTACAAAGAACAAGAACTAGTGCTTGTGGGGATGTGGTGAGAAAGGAACTCTCATTTACTGCTGGTGGGAATGCTACCTAGTGCAATATAAATATGGCAAAATAAATATAGATATTTCTCAAAAAACTGGAATTAAGCTCCCATTTTATCTATCAATACCACTCCTAAATACAAAAATGCCCTCAGCAAGACTATATTTGTTGCAGCGCTATTTACAATAGTGAGAATTGGAAACTATCTAGGTGCCCAATAACAAATGAGTAACTAAAGAAAATGTGATACATTTACATATGGAATACTATGCAGCTATTAGGAAAAATAAAGTCATAAAATTTGCCCTTACATTGATGGATTATGGTGAGTAAAATGAAAAGAGGGAGAGGGATAGACATAGAGTAATCTAATTTATCTGCGGGATATAAGAAAAATAAAAGGAATATGGTAATATTCAGGGCTAAACATCATGAGGGTCAGCTCAGGGCATGAAGTTTGCCCACAAAAAAGCAGTGAGTGCAGCTAGAACACTAACTGCAATGACAACTATCATGACAATGATAGTGAGGGAGAGAGGTAGAATGCCTGTCTGAGAGACAGGAAGAGTGTGGTAGGGATATGGGGGAACATTGTGTTGGGGAAGATAACATTGATGAAGGATGGTGTACATTCTATAAATGAAAATATAGAATGAAAATATTTTAAAAAAATAATTATATGATAAATAAATAAATAAGAATTGAAAAAAAGAAGTATGTCCAAAGTAAATAACCTGTTATTAAATGTTTAACTCAACTGTTATATTATCAAAGCATAAAGATGTGACACTGGAATTAATTATAGGCTCAGATACCTCTTAGTGTTAATATATGGCTAGTATAGGAGCTCAATAAGTATTTAGACTAATAAACTAGTTTGTCTTTTTTTAATTTGTCTTATTTTAGGATCACATCCATTCATGTTCAGGCTTACTCCTATATTTATGCTCAGGATTTACTCGTGAAGCACTCTGGGGATCCTATAGTTTTCTCAGATTCAACCTGGGTCTTCTGCTGGCAATGTAAGCTTCCAATCTGCTGTGGTGTCATCTTTTAATCTTTTACATGCACCAATTTCTCTTTCAAGAGTTCAGTATTCTCTTCAATAAAATTAAGGGGTTGAGCTAAATATATTCTAATGTCTTTTATAAATTAAATGTCTCTTTGATATCTAAATTCCAGTAGCTCCTACTAAACTGTTCAGGCAACCTGCAAAGCAGGTTTCAACAAATAAAGATTTTTTTCAGTGATAAATAAACTGTCAATTGGTACCTCTTTAGCTAAGAATGTCATTATGCTTAGTTGCTTAACATAATACTAATAATTTTGATAAATTTTGAGATAACTAAAAAGTCTCTTGATATTCTTATGATATTATAATGTGAATGAGTATGTTTTGCCATAAGTTTATATAGTTCTGAGTTCTGATAACCTAAGCCATATTCAACATTTAATACTATTAAAGACAGGGATAAAATAAAAGCTGGGTTTTTTGTTTGTTTGTTTGTTTTTGTTTTTTGTTTTTGGATCACACCCAGCAGCGCTCAGAGGCTACTCCTGGCTCTATGCTCAGAAATCGCCCCCGGCAGGCTCAAGGGACCATATGGGATGCCGGGATTCGAACCACCATCCTTTTACATGCAAGGCAAACGCCTTACCACTGTGCTATCTCTCCAGCCCCCCCAAAAAATAGTTTTTTAATCGATTCAAGCTACTTTGTATTACTTCACATTCTTATATGTTTGAACTATATTCTCATAATGGTTTTCTTTCTTTCCAAACCAGTCAAAACTTTGTTTTGTTTTGGGGCAGGAGTTGTGGTGCATGCAATAGGGCATTTGCCTTGCATGTTCTAACCTAGGACGGACTGCAGTTCGAATCCCGGCATCCCATATGGTCCCCTGAGCCTGCCAGGAGCAATTTCTGAGCTCATATCCAGGAGTAACCCCTGAGTGTCACTGGGTGTGGCCCAAAAAGCAAAATACAAACAAACCAAAAAATAACAACAAAAATTTTGTTTTGCTTTATGATTATTCACTGCAAAATCATATTTTAATGGCACCTCATTTTAGCAGCTTTTTAATTAAAACTTTCATTAGGATATAAGGATAATATTCAGAATGTTTTGTTATTTTCAATTTTTTTTGTGTGTGTCACGCCCGGCAGTCAGGGGTTCCTCCTGGATTTACGCTCAGAAATTGCTCCTGGCAGGCTCAGAGGACCATATGGGATGCCGGGATTCGAACCACCAACCTTCTGCATGCAAGGCAAACACCTTCTCTCTATGCTATCTCTCTGGCCCTGTTATTTTCTATTTTAATACAATATTTCAAATACTATTTTTGTTTTTCAGCTAATTGGAATCTTTTGCTTAAAATGATCCTTTTTGTATTATTACTATACCATCAAATATTTATATCTAAGTAACTTTTATTTTATTTCATTCTTTTTAAAACAGCTCCCAAACTCAAAAACCTTTTAGACTTCCAAAGAATTCTTTTTTTTTTAATTTTTTTTATTTTTAATTATGAGAACAAGGATGCAAAGAAAGAGGACAAGGTAAAGTTACAGTGGAAGGACAATACATAACATAATTCTCAGAAGTCCCCTTGCTGATATCCCAACTTTGAAATTTCATCCAAAGAACATTAAGATTGTAACACACTATAATATTTCTTAACAGCACACAAGGCAATCTAAAGCCATAAAACTTACATAACTCCTTAAACATTACAGGCATAGCATTTTTTTTACATTTCCATATTCATGCATATTAGCTTAAGTTGACCTCAAATCTTAACTGGGTTCTTTTTAAGGATTAGAGTCAAAGGAGCACAGCAAAAATGGTGTTAGAGTGGCAATTGTTGTTTGCATAGGCCCACCAAAATATGAGGGACATGGAAAGAAATAACCTTGGCCTAAATACAAAAAGACCCGATCCCTGAAGGTTCCTGGCACAAGACCAACTCTAGGCTCCAGGCAAGCTAGATCGTCCAATCCAAGACATTGTCTGTAGTGCCAACACACTTATATTTTTCACACAGTCTCTGTTGTTGGTATCAAGCTTCTGTATTTAAGATCCTGGAATCTGTATATCCAACATTGAAGTCAGGATGTGGAGCGTCCTCTGGTTTCACCTTACAATCAAAGGGCAATGCAGGGAGCCCTGTCCTGTAAGCAAATCGTTGTTGTTGTTAAGTCTTCTCAGTGTTAATGGAAGTCTCTTTTGAGAAGGACAATGTCTGAGCAGTGTAGAGTCTTCCTTGGTAGAGGATTGCTTCCAGGTGATGCTATAGACCAACCTGGATGTTTTGTGGATGGCTTCCCTGGTTCAGGGAAATGCCCTTTCTTCTGAGGTCTGTGCCAGGTCGTTATGTCAATGTTCAGGGTGTAAGGTCCCTTTGCACTATGAGATTTGTCTGTACCAATCTCTATTAGATAGGATCTTATTTATATGTATAGTATTTTCCCATTTTAATGTGCCTATGCAAAAAAGGAGCAATGCCACGTGGTGTTCTTGGCCCATAAGGGGGTGATAAGAACAATTATGGTTCAATCATAAGCCTTAATCTGGGGGACTCTTTCTCTAAGATTCCTTGTTAAACAGCTCAAAAAGAGAAGGAGAAAAGCGGTTAGAATCATCACTATATAAGACAACATTTAGTGAGAATTATAGCTGTCAGAGAAAAAAAAACAAAATATTCTAAAGAAATACGTGTCCATTTTATGTATCTTGATAACAGTTTGGGGTTGTTACACACAATGCACGGCTTTGGTCTGTGATAACGCTTGTACACTACTGATTAAAAAGAGTAATGTAGATTAGAGATATTTGGGGGGGATAGAGAGTAAAGGAATAAAAAAGAGCTTTGTAGGGATGTGGGAAAGGGCACGATACAAAATAAAGATTCTGGATACGTAAAACGTAACATAACAATAGGAATACTTTTAATATATGAAGTACGCGCGAGGGCGCTAGCCCCCGCGCGGTTCGGCAGTTTTGGGATGCATAGGGCGGGATTTCTCCCCCCCTCCCCCCAGGGCCCGATTAACCAGGCGTGGCCCTGAAGACCCACCAGGTTTGGGGGGATCTTGGCCCCCTGGACTAGGAGTTCAGCCCAGGGGACCTGTGGCTAGCTGTCCTGCCCAGAGCCCCCAACCAAAGAATTCTTTTAAAACTTGAAATTTTATCAGATGGAAAAGGAAGGAAGGACACTTAAAGTCAACCGAAATAAAAATGACTAAACTAGAAACTAAAAAAGTGAGTATATGGTATAATGCTGAATGTTTACCATTACATAGCTGTAATAGAATTATTAATAAGTTACGAGGTGTTAGGGTACTTATCTTTCAATTGGCCAACTAACCTGAGTTTAATTTCTGGCACTCCAGATTGTCCACCAACTTTCCCCGGTAGTGAACCCTGAATGCAAGTCAAAGGTAATTCCCGAAAACCCCCAAAACTAAAGAAAGAATGTGTGTGAAAAGGTAGAGATTTACCAAAGATAAGTATTACCATAAAAAATTTATGCATGACATTTATCTTAAGAATTTTTTAAATTAATTTTTATTGTGGCCAAAGTGAATTACAAATATTTCACAGTAATATTCAAGGTTCATAGTGACAATAAATCAAGGCCATTCCCACCACCAGTGATGTCCTCTCTCCACCCCTGTTCCAGTATACATTCCATTCTCCTTCCATTACCCCCCAGAGTACTAGTGTAATTGGTCCCCAAGTGTAGAGCTTGCTGTGGATTAGGTATAGATTCTGTTGCTGTTGACTTTGGGTTTGATGTTCAGGTCTGATCATTTTTTATTTTCAATAAATGTTCATGTGGGTGTCTGGACCTGGTACCTGTCATTTTCCCGCCCCCTCAGTTTATGAGGCTGAACAGGATGATTTGATTAATGTGGTTCTGTTGGAGATATAGAAAAAAGGAAATGGAAAAGAAGGAAAGAAAAAAATACAAACAAAAAAACTAAGAGGGGTCCTTCCGAGTGTTGTAGATATCAATTTTGGAGTGGGAAGGAAAAAAGAAGAAAAAGGAAACAATACAAAAATAGCCAACAAAAAACAACAAGTCAATAACTAAAAATATAAAAAACACAAACAAAAAACAAAACAAATACAATAAAACCGAAGCTGGCAACTATGAAAAAGCCCCCCCCCCAATAAAGGCCCAACCAGCAACTACATAAAAAGGTTTGTGCTTCTTTCTTTCTTCTTCTTCTTCTTCTTCCTCTTCTTCTTCTTCCTCTTCTTCTTCTTCTTCTTCTTCTTTCTTTCTTTCTTTTCTTCTTCTTCTTCTTTCTTTTCTTCTTCTTCTTTCTTTTCTTCTTCTTCTTCCTCCTCCTCTTCCTCCTCCTCCTCCTTCTTCCTCCTCCTCTTCCTCCTCCTCCTTCTTCTTCCTCCTCCTCCTGTTCCTCCTCCTCTTCCTTCTTTTTCTTCTTCCTCCTCCTGTTCCTCCTCCTCTTCCTTCTTTTTCTTCTTCCTCCTCCTGTTCCTCCTCCTCTTCCTTCTTCTTCTTCTTCCTCCTCCTCCTCTTCCTCCTCCTTCTTCTTCTTCCTCTTCTTCTTCCTCCTCCTCTCCCTCCTCCTTCTTCTTCTTCCTCTTCTTCTTCTTCCTCCTCCTCCTCTTCTTCTTCTTCTTTCTTGTTTTTTTTTCCTTCCTTTTTTGCAAAGGCATAGTAAGTATTGGGGAATTTGGAAAGGGAATTCCCTTGGCCTAAGAGATTTCAGGTTTCTCCGCCCTTGAAACATACAGTCATGAGAACTATTATAAGCTCCATACATGCTCTTTTTCTCTCCCCCAAGGTCTTTTAACGGAGCCAGGCATCTTTCTACTCAGTTGTGGATGATATAAACAGACCTCTCTAACCCGATATCTTGGTATTTACACAGGTTATAGGACTAAGCCTAGGAATAGTCTTTATAGTTCTAGAAGTTCTGTTCCATCTTTGTAGTTGTATTCAGACTTTTTATAATTGGTGGTCTCAGTTTTTGCTTAGATCCTAGGGCAAAGCCTGGGTTAGAGTTTTAAACTATGATTCCAGAAGTTCTATTTCATCACAGTTGTCACAGTCAGACCTCTGGGGTTGAAGATCATGGTGTTTGTACTGATCTTAGGCCAAAGCCTAGGCTAGGGTCTTTTTTATTGGTCCCGGGGTAAGTATTGCCCATTCTTGGCTGTCAATGTCAGTCTTCAGTAGTTGGTAGTCTTGGTCTTTGCATAGGTCAAAGGGTGATGTGTCTTCTAATTTCATCTTACCATTGGGATGTTCTGCTCTTGGATCAAGTTATTGCAGTTTTCTCTTTGTCAGGATGTCATATAAAAACAGGCATAAGTTGTTGCTAGAGAGGTATTGGGAATTTCCCAGGGGGAGTTTGGTTCCTGGTGCTGTTGTGGGGAGCAATGTCAGTTCTATGTCTGAGGTCTAGGTCTTAGGATTGGACAGTCGCTGCTATGCCACAAGGCATCTAAGTTGAGTCCACATGACACATGTTCAGTCTGGGAGGCGCCCTTGTATTATAAAATGTATGGGTTCTTATCTCTAGTAGATAAGAGCTTGTTCTATACATGAAATTCCCCTCCCCCATTTTTAAATATGCCTTTCCAAAAAGGAATGTTGCTGTATTATATTACTGATGCATTTGGGGTAAGAATGTCTGGCTTCAGGGGCCGAAGAGATCTCATTGAGGTATGGCACCTATCTTGCACGCATAAGCACTGCAGCTCGAATCCCGGCCTCCCACATGATTCAATTCCCCAAGCCCACCGGGAGAAATTTCTGAGAGCAGAACCAGAAGCAACCCCCAAGAGCCACTGGGTATGACCCAACCTCCCGCCCCCAAAGGAGAGAATGTCAGACTACAGAATCTTTGTGCCCTGGCTTTGACCTGAGCTTTCATCCCAGGCAAGACATTTTTTTTGTGTGCTTTAATATCAGGCTGAGCCAAAACAGGTGAAGTTAAAGAGAAAAAAATATCTTAAGAATTTTTATATCACTAAACATTATAAAGATAATGATTTTATAACTTTCATTCCCTCTATTATAAACACTGTGCCTAATTTGTTGTTTTTGATTCCTTTTTTAGAGGAACACTTGTTCCCTATATATTGTCATCTAAAATATTTGTTTAGATTTTCATGTATTTTTGAGCTGCATGTAAATGGTGATTTAAATTATATATACTTACTGATGAATATTTCAGTGTAGTATTATTTTTATTGTGTGAAATAGCTTATTGCATAGTGTAGATTATATATATTATATAGTTTAATGTAGTATAACCATATATATTATTTATATAGAACTATACACTGTATTTATTATATAGTATTTATAGTATGGTATGGTTTATTTTATTGTATAATGAGATTTTACTGCAGCATTTTAAAATCTATATAAATAATCAAAAACTTGTTTGTTTGAATTGTTTCCTAATAATATGTATACTAATTTGTTTTATTGTTTTGTTACTTTTTTGTCACGAAAATATTATTTAAAAGTTCTGTACCTGTTCTCCATGGACAAATCAGGAGTGTCTCTGATTTGTACATTGAGGCACTGAGGAAATTTTTGTTTCCTCTTGTAGTTTCCAGAATCTCAAACTCATCACGTAGGGTCAGGTATCTAGTTACAATTAAGACTTTATGTTTAGTCAGCTGTTAGGAAAAAATGAATTCATAAAATTTACTTATACATGGATAGACATGTAGAGTATAACACTAAATGAAATAAGTCAGAGGGACAGACAATAAAATGATCAACTCATCTGTGAGATAGGAAAAAATAAACAATTGCAGTGGTCCTCAAACTATGGCCCGCAGGCCACGTATTGTATTTGTATCTGTTTTGTTTCTTCATTGCAAACTAAGGTCTATGCAGTGTGCATAAGAATTCGTTCATAAGTTTTGTTTTTACTATAGTCAGACCCTCCAATGGTCTGAGGGACAGTGAGCTGGCCCCCTGTTTAAAAAGTTTGAGGACTCCTGAATTATAGTATGAAAATAATACCCAAAGACAATAGAAATTATGTGGGGAGAAAGTGAAGTTAAGACTATAAAGGGACCACAATAACATTGATAGTTGGAAAAGAACACCCTGCTCAAGAACTGGAAACTGAATGGAAGTAAAGTGATATGCATGATTCCCTTTCAGTATTAGTGTTGCAAACCAGAGTGTCTAAAAGAGAAAGAGAGAAAGAGAGAAAAAGAGAAAGAGTGTTTGCATTGGTGGAAGAGAGTGAACAAGAGAAAAAGACTAAAAGTGCCTCCACATAACTTGATCTTTCTAGTCCCGCCTCCCAACTAGAGGGGGCAATAATGGAGGCACCAAGACCAAACTAAGTAATTGACTAGACACAGAGGGGACCACGCATTCGCATTCTAGCAGCCTCTGGGGGGAGAGTGGAGGATATGGGAGGCAGGATGGGAGCGGTTGTGGGAGGACAATTTGGTGGTGGGAATTCCCCTGATTCAATGTAAATATGTACCTGGAATATTACGGTGAACGATATGTAAGCCACTACAATTAAAATAAAAATTATGTTAAAAAAAAAAGTGCCTGTTGAGGTTGGGTAAGAGGACAGGAGGGATAACTGGGAAAACTGGTAACAGGAAATGAACACTGGTGAAAAGATGGGTGTTGGAATATTGTATAATTAAAACTCAACTAGCAACAACTTTTTAATTCTGTATCTCACAATAATTTAATAAAAATAGCTAAATAAGACTTTACAGTAAGAAGACAATAAATGAAAAACAAATTTAAATTTGAATTTGAATTATTATCTATAAATAATAAGCAAATGAATTAAGGAAATAAAGAAATGAAATTGGTAAAGTTGAGATTTAATTATGTAGCAAACTGATATGACAAAGCATTTGGATTTTATTCTATTGGGAAAAGAAAATCATCAGAGACAATTGTATCTTTTATACTAGAGTTCTGTAAAGGTCCTAATATTTAATAATTGCTCTTAAATTGTAAATATTAGAATAAGCAATGCTTGTGCAATGAACATGATATAAACTAATTTATATTCAAATAATTTAATTTAATGACCATGTACAGAGTAAATGTCTTAGGAAGACAGAAATTTATAGTGGTTATCTAAAAATATAGAAAATTCTTATGAATAAGAATACCAGAAATTATCAGTCTTAAGCACTAATCTGATGCTTCTGACACTATTCCTGATAACATTGTATTGCTGTTCAAACAATGTAGAATTGAAAACTCCTCATTCAGCACCATGAAGCACCAGGAATAGTAAAAGAAAAGTCAAGAAATACAACTTTATTTTATAGATGGAGCAGAGGTAAGTCCTCAAATATATCAGAATTTTGGACAATCCTGTTAATGGTCACTAAACTATAGAAACCTTTGAATAGAGTAAACTGGGAAAATATTTATGGAAAGAAGGAAAGCATTCCTTTAAGCAGAAATTCAGACACTACAGAATAGAGTAGTAGTAGTTTTAAGCAGAATGAAGAAAGTGAAAATTTGAATCAATTTGACCTCAAAGACAAAGAACTGATTTAAAAGAAATAATACAAGTTCAAGCAGAAATAAACAGATGGGAATATATTAAACTGAGAAGCTTCTGCACCTCAAAGGAAATAGTGACTAGGACAAAAAATCCACCCACAGAATGGGAGAAACCATTCAATACCCATTAGATAAGGGGCTAATATCTAAGATATACAAGGTACTGACAAAACTTAACAAGAAAAAAACATCTAACCCAATCAAAAATGGAGAGAAGAAATGAACAGACACTTCCTCAAAGAATAAATACAAATGTCAAAAAGGCACATGAAAAAATGCTCCACATCACTAAATCACTAGGGAAATGCAAATCAAAACAACTATGAGGCATTATCTCAAGCCACAGCGACTGACAACATCACAAAGAACAAGAACAATAAGTGCTGGTGGGGATGTGGAGAGAAAGGAGCTCTCATTCACTGCTGGTGAGAATGCCATCTAGTTCAGCCTTTATGGAAAACAATATGGAGATTCTCAAAAAGCTGAAAATTGAGCTCCTATATGATCCAGCTACCCCACTGTAAAAAAAAAAAAAAAGGATAAAAACCGGGGCCAGAGAGATAGCATGAGGTAAGGCATTTGCCAAACATACATAAAGACAGTGGTTCGAATTCCGGCATCCCATATGGTCCCCGAGCCTACCTGGAGCGATTTCTGAGCATGGAGCCAGGAGTAACTCCTGAGCAATGCCGGGTGTGACCCAAAAGCCAAAACAAAAAAGAAGAAAAGAAAAGATAAAAAGCATACTATCATATCAATTCATATGCAGAGAAACTTTTGACAAGAGATAACACCCATTTATGATAAAAAGCCCTCAATAACATAGAAGTGAAAGGAACCTTCCTCAAAATGGTAACAGCTATCTATGAAAAGCCCAAGCCCAATTTAAAAAAATTAAAAGCATTCTCACTGAGGTCAGACACAGGAGCTGACTGTCTCTTATTTACACTTTTGTTCATCATTGTATTAGAAGTCAATAAGGTAAGAGATAAAGTAAAAGGAATCCAAAAAGGAAAAGAGGAAGCCAGCTATAGATGACATTATTTTTAGATAATATGATGATATCCATTGAAGATCCTAAATAGTTCACAAAGAAACATAAACTGATACAGTAGTTACTGGTTATGAAGTCAATACCAAAAATTGTATTTCTTTATACAAAATATAATCAGAGGAGAAAGAAATCAGTCTATTCTATTTTAAAAATAAAAGATAAATCCAACAACAACAACAAAAGATTAGAATCTGAAATCATAACCTGGGAATTCTGAGCATCTTTCAAGGTTCATTTGGTATTTCAAGGTTTCATAGGCCTTTGGTCACAAAAATATGTAGTATTTTGGAAAAAATACATTCCAAATAAAAATATTTTTACAGTAAGACAAAAATAGTGTCAAAATTCATTAAATGCTTAGGAATAAACCTAAAAATATAGGTGAAAGACTAAGACCATGAAAAAAAATTTAAATACTTAAAGAAATTAAAGAAGACCTAAAAAAAAGGAAAAAACAGTCCATGCTCCTAGATTAGAGAAAATCAATATTATCAAAATGACCATTTTTCCTATATTATGATGTAGATTTAATGCAATTCCTATCCAAATTTAGGCAACATTCTTCAAGGCCTTAGAACCACTACTATAAAGTTTGCATGGAATCATAAAAGACATTGGATAGCCAAAACCATACTGAAAATCAAGAGACAGGGAAGCATCTCATTATTTAACTTGAAGCTGTACTAAAAATAATACTGATAAAGACAGTGTGATATTTGAACAAGGCAGACTTTTGGACCAGTGTGTCAGAATAGAATATCCAATGACAACTTCTTAGGTATATAGTCAACTAATTTTTGACAAAGGAGCATGAGATCATAAAAGATTATTATAATAAAGACAGCCTCTTCAACAAATGCTACTGGGCCAATCGTATAACCACAGTCAGAAATTAATGTTTCCTACTCAAAAGTTAACATATATATGCATATATAAAGTCAAAATATATATAACATATACACAAACACACATACATGTGTGTTACACAAAAGTCTACTCAAAGTGGATCAAAGACCTTAAGTTAGACCTGAATCTATAAATTAAATTGAGGAAAACATAGCCAGAATGATCCAAGACACAGACCTCAAAAAAGCCTTCAATGACAAAGGCTTCAGAAAGAAAACTGAAAAAAACAGGGCTTCATCAAGCTAAAAAGTTTTGTATGGAAAAAAGTAATTGGGGCTAAAAACTGAAAAACAACTAACTAAATGAGTGGGAAAAAATGTATGCATTCAACACATCAGATAAAAGTTGACATCCAGGACATTGAAAGTACTCATAGAGAGAGTACCCTACCCTACTTCCATCAAAATGGGAGAGAAAATAAAGACATATCTCTAAGGAATACTAACAGATGACCAACAAGCACATGAAAAACAATGCTCATCATCACTTATTAGGGAAATACAAATTAAGATAGCAATGAGATGTTATGTTTCACCAGTGAAAATGGCACATATCAAAAAAACCTGGGAATAGTTTGTTTTGGTGAGGATGTGATGAAAATGAAATTTAATCCACTGCTAGGAAAGTTTTCTTGTTCAACCCCTCTGACAAACAGTATGGAGAACTCTCAATAAACTTATTTGTACATTAAGAGAGGCAAAATGAGTTGGGGGAATAAGTAACGGAGAGAGATAAGTTATGTTTGTCAATTAAAGAAAATATTTTCTATTTTAGTGATAATGCTATCTGGAAATTTGAAATGACAACATATTTAAGGCAGGGATAACAGTAAGTAAAAATTAAAAAAATGGGAGATTAATGTTGGAGTTTTTACTCATTTTTTTCTTCTGAGACAAATTGAAAATAAAAAAGTAAGAATAAGGGAAATTAAAGACATTCCCCATAACATTGGGAGGATAAATGTTCATTTTTTTTCAATGAATTTTCATTTTGCAACTGAATTTTGCTAGGCACTCTTTTGTGTATCCAGTAGTGCCCAAGAATTACAACATATAAACATATACAATTAAAGCAGATAGAAGCTTTAAAAAAGTGATTGCTGTTGAAACCAGCCTTGCAAAAAAAAAAATAACATTGAAAGATTATTTAAAGGGCAAAACCACTTCACTAAATTTGGTATTGAATATGATAGCTGTGATTTTTTATGGTTGCCCTATTGTAGATCAAGAAATATTTATTTAGGGCAGGAGAGATAGCATAGCAGAAAGGGCATTTGCCTTGCGAGTGACTGACCAGGGTTTTAGCCCCAGCATCCCATATCCTTTCCTAAGCACTGCCAGAAATGAATCCTGAGCTCAAAGCCAGAGGTGACCTTGAGCACCAACAAAAACAAGAGTTGTTTATTCTTATCCTTCTAATGGATTTTACACACTTGTAATAAGAAGTCACCATTAATTAATAATGAACAGTTTATATATGATAAGGTGGTGTTTTTATACATAAATTTATTACAATCTTTTATAGATTAATCAAACACTATAATATAATGTTTTTATAACATTATGTTAATATTCACTTATTTTGGATAAAGTACAATTGTATAATTTTATAGCCCAATTCAGACTTTCTCCTTAAATTTTGCTTAATTTGGGGCCAGAGAGATAGCATGGAGGTAAGATATTTGCCTTGCATGCAGAAGGACTGTGGTTAGAATCCAGACATCACTTATGGTCCTCCGAGCCAGCCAGTAGAGATTCTGAGCATAGAGCCAGGAGAAATCCCTGAGCACTGCTGGGTGTGATCCAAAAACAAAAACAAAAACAAAATTTGCTTAATTCTCTTCACTATTAATATAATATACATTTTAATGCAGTTTTTCTATTTTTGTACCTTTCAAAGTACCATTATCAAAAAATTAATTATTATATTAATTTTAAAGTTAATATAATGAAGAAAGTTTTTGAAAAATTACTATATTCATTTTTATTGATTTAAAATATTATGGAGGTTCTGCCAGCATGGCGTTTGGCTGCCCTCTGCCATGCCAAAAGCCACTTTAACCAGGCATAGGAAGGGGTGTGGGACATGGGTCACCCCAGCACCCCTCTACCTCCTTCCTCCGGTACTCCAGGGCTTTTCCTGGCCACATGGCTGGTCAAGTCAGCGAGGTGGGTCCCTTGGAGGAGCTGATTGGTTTTCCTAGGCATTCCCCATTTCCTTCCCGGCTCCAAAGGGAGGGTCTGAGGGTGGGGGCTCTGACCTTTCGGCCTTCTAGCTCAGGAAGGATCTCCTTCCATCCTGGGAGCCAGGAGGTTCTGCCAGCATGGCGTTTGGCAGCCCTCCGCCATGCCAAAGACCTCTTTAACCAGGCCTAGAAAAGGGTGCGGGATATGGGTCACCCCAGCACCCCTCTACCTCCTTCCTCCAGTACTCCAGGGCTTTTCATGGCCACATGGTTGAGCAAGCCAGCGAGGTGGGAATAGCAACACAATAAGTTCTGGCATTAGGACTTACAGGGAAGTTTCCTTATTAAACCTTTGCATTGGAACTTTATGACAAATATATGGATATCATTGTTTCATCTGTGTGTCATTATCTGAATGCCATCCAGGAGCTCGTTTTATTCCTTTACTCCCTCACTCCCATCTCTTGTTACCCCACATTTAACCATTTTTCTGTACTAATGATTTTTGTTTTGGCCAAGGTGGATTACATATCTTTCACAGTAATTTTTTGGGTGGAGTCTGAAGCTTCAGCAGGCAACGCGTCATGGCAAGGTTTCATGCTGTAGGTTTTTTGGCCAAGATAAGGTGAAGATGCAGCCTCAGCTGCCCCCCATAGCCTTCTCTCTCCTTCCTCCCCTTCCCCAATGTTATTTCTGGACACCTGCTCAGGATCCCAGCAAGTGGGTTTTGGTGAGGTGCAATTTAAAAAAGACCCCAGGCTTCCTTGCTTCTGCAAGGGGCTGGGAGGGGACTGGTGAACTTTCAACTTCCAGCAATTAGGAAGCAAACGCCTCACCTCTCGGGAAATCGGAAGCTTGAGCAGGCAACAAGGGGAGGACATGGCTTCATGTTCTCTTCGCTTGTCCAAATCACAGACCAAAGTGGTGTCTTGGAAACACCCCCCTCCCTCTTGACTATTTCTAAAACATAAAAGGGACACGTGTATCTCCTTTGTATATGTCATATGTATTCCCTTAACATCTATAACTCTTTTTGAACATCCTCATATAGTGACAATTTTGCCCACTGGATTTGTTATTTGATTGTTTGATTTTCCTCCTTTGAGATCCGTTTTATAAGCAATACTGGTAGAAGAGTATCTCTGTATAGATTTCATGTTTGAACCAAGTTACGGGGAATGTTGAACTTTATTCGTCAGCCCCCAGATGCACCAACAATATCTTGTGGCATTGCTTCTCTTTTGCATAGGCACATTAAAGTGGGAAAATAATACATATGCAAACAAGTTCTTATCTAATAGAGATGGGAACACAAATTTGGTAATGTAATTAGGCCTTTTACCCTGAACATTGGCATAATGATTTGGCTTAGGCCTCAGAAGAATGGGCATCACCCACACACACCTGAACAATGGTACCATCTATGGAAACAACCACAATTGTCTATATAGACTCTATAACATTACCAGGATCCAAGCCCCTACCAGGGAAGTCCTACCACTGCTTTGGCATTGACTTACTCCAAAGAGTGCTCCCAACACCCAGACGACTCAGCAACAGTCTGCATGAGGCAAATTGCACTGTATTTAATGGTATGCTGAAACTAGAGGATGCTCCACATCAGCCTGACATCGATGAAAAAAATGCACAGAATCCAGAGTATTTAAATATAAGAATCTGATACCAACAATAGCTAAAGTGTAAAAAAGTTTCACCGGGACCTTGAGAACGACTTGAGTTGGATGGACTGGTATGCCTGGAACCCAGAGTCGGTCTTATGCCAATAAACTTCTGGGGTGAGGCCTTTTTGTAATCAGGTCAAGGATTTTTTTCCATTTTCCCAATATTCTGGACCTATGCAAACAATGGCGATTGCCACTATCACACCTTTAGTATATTTTTTTACTCTTATCCTTTAAGAAAAAAAAAAAACAACTTACTGAACTTAAAAAAATATAACTGTAGTAGAATGCCTGTCTGGAATATAGGCAGGGGATGGGAAGGGGGAGGGGGTAATGTTACACTGGTGAAGGGGGGTGTCCTGGTTATGACTGTAACCCAACTATGATCATGTTACTTAAAAAATATATTTAAAAATATAAAAATAAAATATTATGGAGTTTCAGGAGTTTAGCACTATTTATTTATATGTATAACTGTTACCACTTCCATAAAGAAACAGTAAGGAAACATAAAATGGTCAGTCATCAGAACAGAAGATTTTATATACAGAACTGTGCTTACATGAAATATGAGGGGGGAACAGGTAGGAGTTCTTGGGACACTGGTGGAGGGAAATGGGTGTTTATTGGTGTATGTGATGTTAGGATAAAGTATTCATAAAAAGTATGATTAAGAATATTGTAAATTCAGATCTCTCAGAAACAGTTAAAAATTACACCCAAAATATCTGTAGGTCATACAAAATTAGAAATAAATTATATTTGACTGAATTTGGGATCTAACTTCTTAAAATAAATGATATCCCAATATGAAATAACTTATCTTTCACTGATTAGGCTTAGAAATTTGCAAAGAAGAGAAATTTAGATCATTTAGTGTTAAAGATAAGATAGTACTTGACATGTTTGAGCACTAAGTTTAGTTTGGAATAGAAAGCACACCCAAAATGGCGGTTCAGCTTGAGCTACTCGGAAGAGGTGAAGGAAGATGGGTGTGATTAATGTGGGAAGCAGGCTGAGTGGGAGTGAGAGTGGGAAAGATAGAAATAAGGTGATTCAGAAACAGAGCATTAAATTTTGCATATGGGGCGGAGGATTTGTATGTGATGATGTGGGCAAGGATGTAACTATGATGCTAAGTAAAAAGTTCCAACAAGAAGCTAAATGACAATTACCCATAAATTTGTTAATAAAATGCTATAGGGCAGCAATCCCGTTGCCTTATAGAATTTTTATAATATTTATACAATTATCAATGATACATAAATTAGCTAGATTATTTCTAAGGATACAAAATATGCATACAAATAGAGATTCAGAATACTTTTAGAGGTTTTTTTCTTACAGATCTGGTTGAACCATATGGCATGTAAGGGTAAATTTTCAATTATTTGTAAGTCTTTATCATATTGAATAACTCATTTACTAAGAAGATTTCAATGTAATGAAATTGCTTTCTTTAGAATTACTCTCAGGTTTTTAGTTTTTGTAAATGTGCTAACCCTAATTAAAAATCAGTCCAACAATTAGGGCTAGCACACTAGACCATATCTCTCAGGCATACATGCCATGTGCTAGAGTTCTCAGATTTCAAAGATCATTTTCCTTTCTTTGATTTCCTTCTCAATTGAACTTCCTGTTTGAAATATTGATTGACTCATTTCTTCTCACTATTGCATCTCAGGAAACTGTCACCCACATTACACCTGATAGTCCCAGCTGCTTTCTTCCCACTCAGTTATTCTGGATAGTTCCATAAATAACTCCTGTTATCTAGCCTTTCTGTTTTCCTCCTGACACAAGTAAACCTTATCATATAAAACAAATAGATATGTACTTTACTTTCAAAATACTTCCATAATTACTTTTTAAAAATATCCAATAATGTGCTAAAGCTGAAATGTTTTAATTTATGTACAGATAAGAGAGATCAAATGACTTTCCCAAGATTGTCTATCTTTTCCAGAAAATAAAAGTGACCAATGTGAAAATTTAAGGCTCTGATGTCAATTATCATTTCCAAGACCAATATGCTTTTATAAAAAATATGGTGCCTTTGAATTGAAAGAAAAATATTGTAACCATCGTCCATTGCAACTTTCCATTTATTGCTAATATCTCATGCTTAATATCTTTAATTGGAAGAGTGGGTGATGATTGGGCCACATTCAGCTGTACTCAGTTCTTCCTCCTGGTGATAAATGTAAGACCATATGATGTGAAGGATCAAAGTAGGATCAGCTGCAAACAAGGCACAGATTTTTACCCTGGTCTTCTACTATCCATATATTTGAAGTGGTGGATCATAAATATTTATGGCATTATCTCCTCTGTTAGTCTGCCTTGAAGTTGGCCTTCTCATCATTTCTACTCAGAAGTCTCAGTTCACTTTTTGTAGCCATTTAGACCAAAGGAATCCGCATCTGATATCCTAGTCAATTTTGCAGGACTTTGAAGTACTCCTTTCTGTGTATAATTTTGTTTTTTTTTTTTATTTTCTCTATTACATATTTCTTAGATCCTTTTGTGAAAATTACTCCCGCCTAGATATATGTCTTATTTCATTCAGTAACCAATCTATAAAGTAGGTACCCTTTTCACAATTTTAAGCACAACACTATAAATATTTCCTATTATGTGGATTTAGAGGAGGATTCTTTAAACTTTTCTGGCCAGAGTCCCTTTCAGACCTTGTCACCTTCCTGTGACCCTCTTTTCTACTTGTTATTCTATAGTCTTGTGTTTGTCCCCATTTATATTAATTTTACCTATGGTCACTTCAGAGTATTCTGGGGACCCACAGGAGGCCAATGGCTCCCTTTAGAGAAACCCATATTTAGAGGACATTGAAGCTATCACGATGTGCTTCTATAAAAGTCTCAATTTCATGTTAACTTTTTAAGGTAGAAAATGATGACTCACTTAGATTCTATTTGATATTTTGATGAATGAGCTTGTTGTAGTCTATAGTAATTGCATAGATCTTATAGAATTTATAGAGAAACATGTAGTAGAAACTAGCAAACTGGGGTCAATGCCAGTAAAAGATTCCTTGAAATTTAAGAATTAGATCTTTACTATGTAAGATAAACTACAGTAGTTTTAGATGCTAAATTAATTGTTTATAAAATTAATTTGACATTTAATTTGTAAACAATGCTTTATACTTCGATGTTTATTTTTACTTTAAATTATAAAATAAAATTACCTTGTTTTTAAAGTAAAACTAGATTTTGTTTGTCATTTACTTTAAGAATTATTCTTGATTTAGTTATTTAGAGCCATTCTTTATAATGTGAGAGCTAATATTATCAATAATTAATATAAAATTATCATCAAATTAATATTTAAATGCTTTATTGTTTTGTTACATACATGTAATGTTTGTATATAGCTTTAAAATTATTTCCCCAAATAAACCTGTTTAAACAATACTTCATTTTATGGGGGAGCACAAATCTACATTTACTTTCCAATATAAAAATTAAGCAAATGTATTGTTTTATTCTATTAATATATATTATTCATAGATTTTAGTTTACTTTATACTTCAAAATTAGTTAAGATCTTGGAGCCGGTGAGGTAGAGGTAAGGTGTCTGCCTTGTAAGCACTAGCCAAAGAAGGACCGCGATTCGATCTCCAGCATCCCATATGGTCCCCCCAAGCCAGGGGCAATTTCTGAGCGCTTAGCCAGGAGTAACCCCTGAGCATCAAATGGGTGTGGCTCAAAAAAACAAAAAGAAAATAGTTAATATCTTGAGTTTTTTCCCCCTCAGTGGAAAACATTAGTATTACATAAAGAAAAAAAGATAGAAAGTATGTATACTGTTTTAAATATAATTAGCTAACATAGAAATTAATGTTTTTAATAATCATATATTACCCTTAAAGCTCATATATCCCTATTTTTCCTGAACTCACTGATTATCGACTTGCTAACAGAATGTATTTTTATCTGAATTTCTAAAACCAATATATAGAATCCCCAAGGTACACCTATAAATTAGTCTCACCACTATCATTTATATTAACTTTTCAGGTATGAGATTTAAAAGTAGCAAATCATCTACACTATGAGCATGTTTTCAAAACAACCTAGTTCATAAATATTGAATGTGTGTATAAATAATATGTATACAATGAATAAGGGCATAAGAGAAAAATAAAATCAGCACATGGATTCTTTCCCAAATTTTCTATGAAGATCATGATTTAAAGTATCCAGTTATGTCCATTAAAAATATAAAGACTAGGGACCTGCAAGGTGGCACTAGAGGTAAGGTGTCTGCCTTGCAAGTGCTAGCCAAGGAAGGACCGCGGTTCGATCCCCCAGCATCCCATATGGTTCCCCCCAAGCCAGAGAAAATTTCTGAGCGCCTAGCCAGGAGTAATCCCTGAGCATCAAACGGGTGTGGCTCGAAAAAAAAAAACCCAAATATATATATATATATATAAAGACTAGGGGCTGGCGTGGTGGCGCTAGAGGTAAGATGTCTGCCTTGCTTGCGCTAGCCTAGGACAGACCGCGGTTCAATCCCCCTTTGTTCCATATGGTCCCCAAGCCAGGACCGATTTCTGAGCATATAGCCAGGAGTAACCCCTGAGTGTTACCAAGTGTGGCCCAAAAATCAAAAATATAAAGACTGGGAGCTGGAGAGAGAGCATGGAGGTAAGGCATTTGCCTTGCATGCAGAAAGTCAGTGGTTGAATCCCTGCTTCCCATATGGTCCCCTGACACTGCCAGGAGTGATTTCTGAGCATAGAGCCAGGAGTAACCTCTGAGCGCTGCCGAGTGTGACCCAAAAACCAAAAATAATAAATAAATAAAAACTAAAATTTTTCTAAGATTAACTTAAAAGATGAACTAATCTATACCAAGCATTCAAATAATTCAAGATTAAATAGATTTAATATTTATGTATGGTAAATAAAGGTGTTCCTGTATGTATGACAGTATTGAACAAATTAAGTTGTCTAGATATTTAAAGCACTATTACTGATATTAGGACTTTTATGGGCATGCACTCAGCTGCCAGGTTTTCTGGACTAAGGAAGATATGTGGGAGGTTGCCTGCACTAACTTCAAAAAGCCCTGGTGCTATCAGTCTCAAAATCAGTGTACTTATAGTGTGATTAAATTGGTGTCCCTGTAGGAATCCTAGAAGGTCAGTGATGAGGCAGGGCCATCGGGGAAATGGTGAGGCAGTGCCATGAGAGAAATGGTGATTGTGAAAGAAGGCAGAAAGCATGGCTGTTGCAGGGCTGGAGCTTGGCCCACCCTCTCCTCCTGAATAACAGGACTTCTGTTGCATGGACCAGTGTAGCCATAATCTTTCATGGTTTGGTTTACATCTCATTTGAGAAGAGTGAGTTGGCCCAGTTTGAACATAGTGACCCACATTTGCAACTTTATGTGTAATTCTGTTTGCTCTATTTTTTAGCTTCATTTTTTAGTCAATAAAAAATGAGATAGTATATAGGTAGTTATATTTTCAGATAGGATTTACAACATTAAATGAGAAAAACCTTAATTTGATGTATTTTATGTATATGTTTTATAAACTATCACTCAAATAAAAATATAAATAAATTTTGTCTTATAAGTTTGCTTGAGTCCTTGCATAAGTGATGCCCTTTCATTCTGCACCCTGCCTTATGTCAGAATTTACTGTTTATATTATTAAAAATGTGTTTTATCTATCTAAACTTGATATAGATTTATATACCAGAATGTTCCATGCTTAGTAGGCTTAATTCATTTTGGCATTATTTTGTACAAAAATTTTACATTGTAGACTAGGTAATGTTTTTTGTTTCTTTCACTCCACATAATTCCTCCAAGATTCATCCAAGGAGCTACCTCTTATCTAAAGTCAATAGAGACTTAGTTCATTGGGTTGAGCTACATGAACTCATTCTGATTTCTGACCATATGGGAAAACTATTTCCACATGTTTGTAAAAATTAAAATGCAGGAATTCTGACCTACATTCTGACTTTCTGTTGCCATGATACCATAACAATACTGGGGAATGATAGTTTTGAATATGTAATCCAGTGAGAGCATAGACATACCATATTAAGGATGGATACTTTTTTATGCACTTGGATTACATAAGGCAGATTCCCTACCCATTTCAGGATGCCCTCACTGACTTATGAGCTCTCACATACCCAACATTTTTCCTGTGTGACTTACTAAGTTTAAATATCCACATTACAATTTAAAAGTCACTAATAAACAGGGCTCTGTGACAAAACTCTCCCCTATTGTTAATTAACAATCCATTTACTCCATTTAAAGGGCAGTTACTGGCATTGGGGAATCTTGTATACAAGTCCTCCTGCTGCTTCCTTCTTGTCCCTGTGTAACCCTGGACAAGTCTTGAGCTGTGTGAGCCTGTACTTCCTTATCTGAAAATAGAAATAATGATAGTTACCTTTCAGGTTTGTTATGAAGAATAAGATGAGCAGATGCAAAGTGCTCACTACCCTGGATTATGTGTAATAATTCTCCATAGCTATTAGTGCCAGTGCTGTTCCTTACTACTGTTCCTTATTTGTTCTCTGGTGACTCTAATTTCTCACCTAAGTTCTCTTCTATGCCAGTTCTTGCTTGCTCATATATCTTGGGACAAAGGTGAATGCATTTGGTAAGTGGTGAACAGTCTCAGAATTTTTAAGCAATACTATGGAGATGAAAGCTTTTGATAGAGAAGAGACAGTTAAATGAGCAGAAGTTTAGCCTAACAGATGGGAATCAAGTTCTAACAACTTTGTTGTTGTTGTTGTATGCTTATTTTGGAGCCAAGGATTACTCTGGCTCTGCACTCAGAAATCTCTCTGGCAGGCTCAGAGAACCATATGAGATGCCAGCGATTGAACCAGGGTCTGTCCATGGTGGACCACATGCAAGGCAAAAAAGCCCTACCCCTATCACTCCAGCTTCTAACAACTGTTGTAGTTATAAAACTTTCTGTGACATAACTGAATGAGGAGAAAGTAGAAAGTCTAAACAGGCCAATCAAAACTTTCTGTAATCTATCTTGACTGTGGCATTAAATATCTTTTTAATTAATAATTATTTAATAATTAAGACAGAATTATTTAATGCTATAGACCACTTTTTAAAAAGTGGCATTCCCATTGAATTTATTACTTAAACTCAAATGTTTTAAACTCTCCCAAAGGAAATTTTTTCATATTTAAAAAGAAAATATTTAAAGTATCATATAGAAGCTAAAAACTGATTGGAGTTCAGTGCATGACATTTGAATCTTCACATTGCTATTAATGTCTATAAATTATAAGGCAAGTGAATTTTCCTGTCCTTTTTCTTTTAAATCTGTAATTTATAGTTTATACTGTTTCTGTGTTATAATAACATAAATTATAGTATATTATCATTTGTAGAATTGGTATAATGGTGCTCACTTCACTGGATTATTGAAGGCATTTTATTTTATTTTATTTTATTTTTATGCATTCATTTTGGAATTTTTTTTTTTTTTGGACAACTCTAACCTGTGCTCAGGACTGACTCCAGAATCTGTGATCATAAATCACTTCAACTGATACTGTGAAACCATATACAGTACTGAGGAGCAAAACAAAAGTTGACCATCTACAAGATGTTCATATGTAAGTCCATATGTGAGCTCTCTGGTCCACTTTTGAGGGTATTTAAAAAGATGAGGTAGGTTTAAACATAAAATAGATAAAACTAGATACCATAAAGAAACATAATTAAAATAGAGTGGCATTATAATAAAATTGAGGAAAATATAAACCACAAATATCAAATCAGCAGTTTACTGCTTTATAGGTTAAAGTATAAGAAAAATTATTAAAATATATTTAAAGTTTATGAAATCTATTTAAAAGAATGCTTATTTTTTCTCCCTAAAATAAGGAAAATGAGAAATTCTCAAGTCAGACAACAAAATAGAAAATAACAATATTCAAAAAATTCATGAGGTCTTAGTGAAAACTCTTGATTTATGGACCTTGCTGTCTATTAAGACAGTAATAAAAATGAAAGATTAATAATGATATGATTCCAGATCTATGGAATAAAATTAATTATTACAGAAAAATGTCTGTGGTTAGGGAGTTATGTTCTTCTTTTTTGGGCCACACTTGCTCACACTCAGGGGTTACTCCTGGCTATGCACTAAGAAATCGCTCCTGGCTTGGGGGACCATAGGGGACACAGGGGGATGGAACCACAGTCCGTCCTAGGCTAGCATGGGCAAGGTATACGCCTTAACTCTAGCACCACCTCTCTGGCCCCGGGAGTTATGTTCTTTAAGACAGATTGGTAAAAATATTTTAAAGAAAAATTGTAAAGAAAGGTCTGAGAAAAAAATGCCTTAAATTAAACTTTATGTAGGAATTATTTACTCACAAACTAGGTTAAACAGCATAAAGATTCTCAGCTAGAAAAATATTGGCATGTTAGAGAAATAGAAAAAAGGTCCTTAGTACTGGAATATTTGAGGGGAAGATTAAGTACAAGAAGAAGGTAGCATTGGAAAGATTCATTAGACCTTAGACCACATCTGGAAGTTTGTATCTAATCCCTAATGTGAGCATTGATAGAAAATAATCATAATTTTTATATAGGTAGTTTAATTTATTTAATTAATATTTTTCAAAGTTAGCTCCAACTACTTTGTGAAAAAGTTGACATGGCATGAGAATGAAAGCAAGGAAACTGATGAAGAGTGGAGCACCAATCACCTTTAGTAATGACCTAGTTCGGTTGGTAGTGGTAAAGAAATGGTCTAGAGGGAAAATTGGAAGAACTAATTAAATGATTAGAAAGAAGTCAGATAAGAAGTGTTGACTCTGGAGCAGAGAAACTTAATTTAAACTAGAGACATTTACTAGGATAGGCTATAGTGATAGAGAATTAGAATTCCTGGATGGAAAGTCTAAAAGCTGCACTGTGAATATTCTTTCTTGGTTAATTTACTTTTACTTTTAGTATATGCTTACATTGTTCTTTCTTTTATAGTTATGCAATTTCCAATCTTATATGATAATGTTAGTACATTTGATCTATAATTTATTGGCATAAAGAATTAAAATTACAGATTAAAGATAAATATTTCTAAGCTATTAGTAAGCTTTGCATATTGCGTTTTGAAATGGTCATACCAATTCACACTTTTGTTGTAATGTATAAACCATGATGATTTCTATATCATGTTATTGACAGCTATCTCTCTTTTAAAGCCTTTCAATCCAAATTGACTCTATTTCCTGTCATTAAATATCTAGGTACTGCTCTTTAGCCAGTTCTCAGTATTTCATATGGGAGAAAGAAGTTGATAGAGGGTTAGCATAGATAGAAAAAAGATTCAGTAATATAATAACTGGTATTTATTGAAGCTTAACATTGCCAAAGCCAATTAAGTAATTTATATATTAACTTATCTGATATTTGTTATTTAATTGATAAATATCTATTCAGAATTTCTATGTGAGTAAATTGAGGAAACAAAAAATACAATAAATTTCTAGAGTTTATAACTGGTGGAAGATAAGCATTTCTTTTCAAAATCCTTACAATCATTCTATTCTAATGAGCAAATAAAAGGCATCTGATTGGTGAATGTCTTATTTATATAAAGATAGAATATATGAATCAGATATAAGGTAACATGGCATTTAAGGACAAATGTAGTTTTTTTTGGGGGGGGTTGGGTTGTGGGTTTGTTTTTTTTTTTTTTTTTTTGGTTTTTGGGACACCCAGTGATGCTCAGGGATTACTCCTGGCTAGGCACTCAGAAATTGCTCCTTGCTTGGAGACCATATGGGACATAGAATCCAGGTCTGTCCTGGGTCACTGCATGCAAGGCAAACGCCCTGCCACTTCACTATCACTCTGGCCCCTTTAAGGACAAATGTGATTTGTATAAGTCAGTGTTGATTTAATTAGCACTTGGTTGAAAGAAACTTTTCTGTAAGTTAGTCAGAAAGCCACTCTCATTATCATTGTTACCAGCAGCTATCAAATTCCTGTGTTAAGCTCTGTAGGTATCACCAGCAATCTTTATGTTACAGTCGCTCTTAATTGTTGGAATTAGGTAAAGTAAAACCTATGGAGTGGCAGACTAAAGTAGAATTATTTGCTTCTTCACAGCTTTAAAATCCTCATTCTTTTTATAGTGACTAATGGAGGAACCAAAAATAAAAATCCAGGATGCTAAATATATAAGGACTCTTAGAACTTGATAATGTATATACATACATACCTATATAACTAATGACTATAGCTAGCTACATGTAGCTATTACTTACTATTGACCAAATTATGTGGACTCTGAAAAGCAGGTGTAAGCATAAAGAATTTTTTCTTCACTTTTGTTTCTTCATTTTTATTTTTTTCACCAACGTGTCAGTAGCTAAAAGTATTTTAAAATTTCAGGAGTCTGGCTCCTAAACTTGTATGTGTGAAGTTGTCACTCCTCACATCACCAACATTTTAGTACCACCCCACCATTAAAAAGACATCATTGTTTTTAATTCTTACCTCGTCTCCCTTTTCCCTATGACAATCTTTATAGCATACACCAAGTCTAAGATTAAGTGTGGTTCCTTGTAGCTTTGTTTGCTTTATTTAAAAGGTGCATAAGTACGCACAGTTTCATAATTTAATCTTATACCTTTATTAAAATTATACTCCCATCCTAGGTTTCAATTGTTTTATTCATGCTTTTCATGACTGCACCTTAATTTATTTTCTTAAAAAAATTTTTTGTGAAGAAATATAGATTTTTTTTTTATTAAACCAAACTTAGAAAGATGTCCCTGTAGAGAATGAGCAGAAAAGGATCAAAGGAGAAGAAAGACTTGAGAGAGAAAGACTAGAATGACTTACAGGAGAAGGTTTGTACAGTTTCTCCAAAGTATTGACAGATTTTCTTTGCATATAACCATCCTGAGGAAAGTCTTGCTTTGTTGATCATGTCTTTATAATGTCATCGATTCCACTGTAGTGCCACATTTTTTTTTGTTTGTTTGTTTTTGGGCCACACCCGGTGACGCTCAGGGTTTACTCCTGGCTATGCGCTCAGAAGTCGCTCCTGTCTTGGGGGACCATATGGGACGCCGGGGTATCGAACCGCGGTCCATCCTAGGCTAGCGCTTACCTCTAGCACTACCATGCCGGCCTCAGTGTCTCATTTTCTGAAGGGTCCACTTGTCTCTGTGTGAGGCTCTGGACTTCTGCAGCTGGGGAGTGCTTCCGTTTCTTTTCTCCAAAGAGCTAAGAATTTTTTTCTTTTCTTTTTAAATTGTTTATGTTTACTATTTTTATTGCAACCATTGTGATTTATGAAGCTCTTCATAGCTGGGCTTCGTATATGCAAAGTCTCAGAGCCAATCCTAACTACATCCCTCCACCAATGTTCCCAGAGTGCATCTCATACCACCAGTCCCGCCTCCTCCAAGCTTGCCCGTTTTAAAGTTTAATTGTCATAGTTTGAATTTCTTGATTTCATTGTTGTTGACTTTGCCTTGGATATTTAGTTATGCCCTTTTTAAACCCCATCAATGCACCTAAGACCATTTGACCCCTGGCCCCATCCTTTCATATTTGTGTTTCTCCTCTATTCCATTTCTTTCCTCTCCTCACTATACTCTGGGGCCAAGGGTGTTTTGAGACAACTCTCATTTAGACCATTACATTTCATCATGCAGTTATTCTCAATACCAGACATAAGTGATATCATTCTATATCCTTCTTCTTCTGGCTTGTTATTTAACATAATATCTAATAGTTTCCTCCATGTTGCGGAAAATTCATGATTTAATCAATTCCTTACAACTATGTATTATTCCATTTAAAATATGTTCCATATCTTTGTGATCCACTAGTCCTCGGGTTGGACATCTAGGTTGATTTGAACTCTTATGTATTGTACTTACTGCAGCAGTGTGTTATTTGGTCTTTTGGATGAATGTTTTCCTATCTGGAAATAGATACCCCAAAGTGGTACTGCTAGGTCATACGGCAGCTCAATTTTTAGTTTACTGAGAACCCTCCATACTGTTTTCTATAGGATATTTATGTGTAAGAGGCATAGTCTTCTTGTATTTAAGTTTCTTCAGAGATAGACAATCTGTTCTTACGGTTTATTATTTTCCCAAAGTACTTTACCATGAACCCCTTTCTTACTTCAACATTTCCCTCTAGGACTTCACCTCTTAAATATTTAAGAAGTACATAAATATTTGGTAAATAATGGTGAAAGTTTGTCTTCTGTTAATTTTCATGTTGATAAAAAAGCACAGACCCTGACTATGTAATGAGTTCTTGTTCCATATCCTTGTCAGTATTTGGTACTTTTCTGTATTTTTGGTCATTGTAATAATTATACGAGGGCACTTTATTGTTATAATTAACATTTTCTGATAAGATATGATGTGCATCATCTCTTCAGATTATTATTTATCATTTACATATATTTTTGATACGGTGTCAAGGTTTTTGTTACACTTTCTTTTAATTTTCTTAAGTTTATATTTACTTTTTTCCTTTATTTTAATAATATATTTATTTAAACACCGTGATTACAAACATGATTGTAGATGGGTTTCAGTCATAAAAAGAACACCACCCTTCACTAGTGGAACTTTTCCATCACGAATGACCCATCTCCTCCCTTCATCACCCCCGCCTGTATTCGAAACAGGCTTTCCACATTTTTTAATTAAATTCCTTTTTTTTGAATTTTAAGAATTCTTGTATTTTTGAATAACTGTCTTTTTAATGTAAATGGTTTTATTTAGAAACAGATAGGTAGGGCCGGAGAGATAGCATGGTGGTAAAGGCATTTGCCTTGCATGCAGAAGGACTGTGGTTCGAATCCCGGCATCCCATATGGTCCCCCGAGCCTGCCAGGAGCCATTTCTGAGCATAGAGCCAGGAGTAACCCCTAAGTGCTGCCAGGTGTGACCCAAAAACCAAAGAAACAGATAGGCATTTGTTTGCATTATAGAACATAAAACTTGGTTTACACTCCATAAAAAATAACCAATATCCAACCGAATTCAAGAAAGCTCTTCTTCACAAGACACAGTGTGGGTGTGTGGCTATTGTTGACCAGTTCAGTCTTAACTGAACCTAAGCACCATATATAGGGGCACCAATAGAGGTTGGCTGTCTTTTTCTTTCAGCAGTATACAATTTTTTCTCCCAATCTGAACCATCTATTCTAATTCTCTTTCAATTGTCTTTTGAAAAGGAGAAAAATCTAAGTTTTAATTAAATTTATAATTTATGTGTTTCATACCTTTAGTAGTTTTGTCTAAAATGACTTCTCTATATTCCAAATCATCTAGGTTTTCTTTTAGAAATTTTATATTTTTGCATACACATTAAATCCTATGGTCTATTAAAATTATTGAGGCTGTAATATCTGTCTAAAATCATTTTTGCATGTGACAACTTATTGGCAACAAATGTGTCCTAGGATTTTTCAAATATTATATAATCAATTCTCATAAGACCTCTATAAAATAGCTTACTCTCAAGTCAAGTTTCAAGCATTTAGCAATTTCTCTTGCTTTTATGACTAAATAATGGTGAGTCTAGGATCCAGAACTTGGTATAATGTCTAATTTTAAACTACCAATCTTCTTTACTTGCCATGCTTTTCTTAAATGGTAAAGGAATGTAGATATGCATATATTAGATACTTACCTAAGATTTTAACTGATGTAAATAATTGTAATTAAAATGTTTTATAAAAGCCAGAATGAACATCTATAACATAAGTTTCTTTGCAATATTATTGTTAAATGTAAAGGTTTTCAAATTATTATCCCTTAAGAGAAAAAATGAAAAGTTCACTTTATCATAACTATAATTGTGCTATAAGCACTTTACTTTATTAGTAGATACTGTAAAGAGTACAAAATGTTGATTCTTTGTTACATGCACAACCATAAAAGCAACACAATCAATAGCTCAATTTAATTATTATAATTGTGTCAATAAAGCCAAATAAATAAAGCAAATAAATCCATACTCTCTATGTAGTACAGACTATGAATAGAAAAATGTATGCTGAAAGAATTTAAGTGGAGACTGACAAGTCCTATATGTTAAAATAATTTCTAAGCCACATTTATTGTATAATGGATGATGTATGTGTATTTTATATGAGTTATGTAGCTGGGTATGTATAGCTAATATGTGGTACATTTGGAAAATTAACCTAGTAAAGTATTAAGAAAAATATTTTAAATGACATTATAAAATTAATGTGTGCAAATAAATGTTCAAAATTTAAGTAATAACATATTAATTGCAACCATAATAACGTTAAATGGGATTTCTAGTATGTGTGCTTGAAGAGGTGAGAGGGAGTAATAGTTCCTGAATTCTTTGAAGCATCTGGAACTCTCTTCTGTTTAGATTTTAATGATGGGAAGATTAGCTCCTATGAATAACATTTAATCATAAATTAGGAAGAAACTTATGGATCAGTTTATTATACTTCCTCCTTTCATAGCAGTGTAAACAGACACTGTGAGGAAAATTTTCTTAGATTAGATTTTTTGATGATGGAAGTACACTATTCAGTTCTAAACACACCTGGCATGTACCTTGTACTTAATTTCGTTTTCATAAGTAATTGTTTCTTTGGAGGAATGCTGAAAGAGTTAGCTTCATGTTTATGTCACTATTTGTATTCAGGCAATTTGATTTAAGAGTTGAATTGTCTGCCTCAAATGCATTTTAGAATAAGACGGGATGGGAACAAATTATTAACTAAGTATAAATAAACATGAGTAGTCATGGATAAAATGACACTCTTAAAAATCTAAGGAAATTCTATATGATGTGTTATACTTAATGAATTCACATTATAACTTGGCTTTGGTGAGTCTGAGTGATATTCAGAGCTCTATGGTTTAATTCTCAAAAATAACAAAAGAGTGCTGGTGAACTATGGATTATAAGAGGAAGGAAATAATTTATTGGCTATCTTATACCAATTTTTGGTATGATTTCATTTAACTCTATTTCTCAGTGTATTCAATGACAAAAAATGTCATTTCTTCTTTTTTTTTTTAAGTTTTTGGGTCACACCCCGTGATGCTCAGGGGTTACTCCTGGCTATGCTCTCAGAAATCGCTCCTGGCTCGGGGGACCATATGGGACACTGGGGATCTCACCAATGTCTGTCCTGGGTTAGCCACGTGCAAGGCAAATGCCCTACTGCTGTGCCATCACTAGGGCCCCTCTTTTCTTTTAAATGATGTGTTGATGTTGAGATATGTAGCTAGTGGGGGAGTTAGTTAGAAGTTAGTTAATGAAAGCATGTCTAATTTCCCTCTGTAGTTATAACATTTAGAGTGGGCAGAATTTAGGCTTACTTGCCTACAAAGTGAGAATATTATTACCTTATTAATGGTACAAGTAAATAATAAGTAGTATTTCTCCTTATTTAAATAAATAAAATATATTTTTTAAAATGTGCACTTATTTTAGATATATTTATGGGGTCATAGGCTGCTGGGACTTTAAAGACAAGAGCCAGTATAGCAGAGTCTCAAATATCATTATTTTGTTCAGCACAGTCTCATTATAACAACAGTAAGAACAAAAATTTACTATGCTATATATATATGTTTTTGTAACCACAATAAAATAATAAAAATTACAAAGAAGAAGAAAGGAGATCCTTAGAGGAAACCCCCCAAAAACTGGTCCAAAAACAAGAACATTTTAAATAGATGGTCCACTTGGATACTGATAATGTGCTAACAAACTTAAAAGCCAAAGCACTAGAATGTTATTTTGTTTTCTAAGGTCTTGATATTTCATTATAATTAGTCAAAAAGTCACAAAGTCTCAAAGGAAAAAGGAAAACTGAAGTGCATTAGACACTATTTTTGCTTTGTTCATTAAGTTCACGATTTTGAATGTCATATTTTGTAGAAAGGTATTTCAATTTGAGCACAATATTTGGAAATCATACCTTTACCTCTGGAAACTATATTTACTACTAGTTATTCTGACTCCATATTTTCCTGGCCTTAGCTACTTCTTTTACTTCTTTTCCACGACATGTATGTTCCTTCTCTCTGTAATAAATTTACTAAATTCTAATAAAGGGGTTGTTTAACCAATATAATATAGATTGCTCCTATTTGGCAGAAGTACTTGTGCATGGAATCTTCAGCCTATATGTTGACTGTTCATGGGCTATAAAAACATTTCTCTGCAACAGTAAGAACAACCAAAAGCTATTTTCTCTCAAAAAAGTTGGGAAGGCAACTTAAAATAGACTTTCCAGGCAACCTTAAAGGCAAAATATAATTGGCATTATTTGAAATTATAAAAGTCATTAATCTTTTGTTCATATTGGACTTATATAAAAGATCTCTGTTCTAAGAGGCATAATATTTGTTTCATAAATTATTTAATTCCTAAAAGTAAGTCAGGTGTTTAATTCTACCTGCTTAAATTTGTCCTTAGTCAAAAACATTCAAAACAAAATAGTTGCTAATTATTATCATTGCATATAGTCCTAATTATTATAAATATTAATTTTAATAGTAAACAATATTTAATTTATGTATTAATTTAATTCAATTACAATAAATAACATATATTAATATGTTGAATAAAGTTCTGATCTAGTAGACAGACTTCCTATTTTTGGTATTTAAAAGTCATGAAATAAAGAAAAATAAGTTTGATGATCCAGGGTGTTTTTTACATTTTGGATCTCAGTTTTCCTTTCTCATCGCATTGATAATTATTTGCATTTAGCTTTTGATTCAATGCGATAACATTGTTTAATATTTTTTCTCCAGGCCCACTTATGTGGACCCTAATTTCTATATCTATCCAGGTGTTCAGACCATTTCTCTTAAAATGTGTCAAATGTTCTATCCTCTTCTCTGACTATTTCAGTTGGTAATTAATTTGATTCAGTTCAAACTCCCAGCAACTTTTAATTTCAAAGCAGAGCTATATTGAGTTATGTTTCATTTAAATTATGATTCTTGGCATTTCATTGTCATTAGTTTCCATAAACTTTGACATCGATACTTCTTAATGATTTAGTGAATTGATGAATGAGATATTTTGATGACAGATATGAAAAGTAGACTTTAAAAATAAAGAATGAATCCTTGGGGGAAATTAAATATATGTCTAACAGGTGGAATCTCTGTTTTTGATATCATAATCCCCCAAACACCACTAGATGCTTCACTTGAACAGTACTGAGCTGAGTATCAGTTTTAGTGGGCCCTGGGCTTCCTGATCATTGCTTGGATTACTCAAAATAAATAAAAATTAAGATGGTTCTTTGGAGAAAGTGGGTTTAGTAGTAGAATACTCACCTTGTGACCCTAGTGTATGTGTTATAGCCTCTGGACACCAAAAGGTCTGATGCAGGTGCTCCCTGAACATCGTTGGGCTTGAATATTACTGGAAGTGATAATAAAAAAGTAGAGTAGCAAATCGAAGTAGTTTAGTCCGTAAGAAAAATTACTAATCTTCATAATATGACTATATCTTACACTAGATTCAACAACCTTAGAGCAGTTCAATATAGGAGTAAATAGATCAGTAAGAAAAGACCCACTCTTGGCATTATTATGAACTTTAAGAATAAAATGCCTTTTTTATTTGTATTTGATAATATATATATATATATAACATACACAGTTACTTTTTCCATGTATCCCCTGTGCATAATTCTAAAATTATTATACTTATGATTACAAAATTATGATCTTTTCATGTAACAAAAGGGTTTCTGATTGAGAAAAACTGGTCTTTATATCTCTATCTTAAAACGAGCACTTCTCTTCACATATGTTATGGTCATATTTAAGATTTTACTGGGAGGAAAAGATTTTATTTGAACAAAACTTATTGCTTGGAAATTGATTGATACAAAATTAATACAAATACAAAATATAGCTCCCAGAGAAATAAATGTAAAATTATGTTTCAAATTAATTATGTTTAATTTAAATTTAAATAATGCTGAAAGAAAGACATTCAGAATTGGGGAGGGGGGATTGGGCCACACCCGGTGAGGCCCCAGGGTCACTCCTGGCTATGTGTTCAGAAATCATCCCTGGCTTGGGGGACCATATGGGACTCCAGGGGATCAAACCAAGGTCTGCCCCACTGCCTGTGCTGCCACTCCAGCCCTCATTTAGAAATATTTTAAAGAAAAAAGTAACCTTAAAATTTAGAAAGCAGTCTTTAAAGTGTAAATTTGAGGCAGTCTATAATTATGATAGTGAATATAGCCAGAAATATAAATAGATCTTTAGAATACAATTCAAACTTAAATCCCGCAGTAGCTTGGCAAATTTTCCACAAAGGTAGGAGACAACTGAAAAAGAGACCTTGGGAAAGAAAGGGTTTTAAACTTGGGTATCAAAATTTGACCATTATGGGGCCGGAGAGATAGCATGGAGGCAGTGTTTGCCTTGCATGCAGGACAGTGGTTTGAATCCCAGCATCCCATGTAGTTCCCTGAGCCTGCCAGGAGTGATTTCTGAGCTAAGAGCCAGGAGTAACTCCTGAATGCTGCTGGGTGTGACACAAAACAAAACAAAACAAAACAAAAAAACAACAAACATAATTTAACCATTGAGATATGGAAAAAATTATGTCTGAAACCATGTAGAGAGGGGAATAGAAAAAATATTCAAAATTCAATATTTCACTTGAAAGTGATCCCATCTCTAGTCAAAATGATTATTGATTATTTTAAGATTATTTTATTAATTTCATACCCAGGTAAATATTTGATATTTAAAATTAGAAAATAAACGGGCTGAAGAAATAACATTACTTGGTCTGGCCCAAATTACTCCCCTCAAAAATATTAGAAGTGGGGGGGAATATATTAGAAGTAAAGAAATGTCAGATTATTTACAAAATTATTGATTATTTTCTCTGGAATATAGTAGAGTCCATATTCTATTATCAACTATCTTACCAGAAAATAATTAATGAATAGTTTACATCAGTTCTACTGATCAGCTTACAGCAGAATTTCTGAACTTATTCTTGTCATATTGGACTGGATAAGTATTTACTGTAAAGTGGTGAATGTGTTGTCTTAGGCATTGCAATATTTTTAACAGTATTTACTAGATGACATAACACATCCCAAATTTTGGCTGAAAAATATTTTCAGACATTGTTAAATGTCCCACTGAATAAGAAATAAAATGTCTATAGTTGAGATAGTAAGAGTTAATAAATGTATAAGCTAAAGAATCAAGTGTATGAACTTCGATTGAAATGGTAAAACCCAATTCTTTACCTCTCTTCCCAGAAACTAAAGTCAGAGGACATTCAGAATATCTGACATAAATAGGCTGCGTTTTTTCCATTGCACCAAGACTCTAAGATGAGTGATTGCTCTAACTCCCAAGAATTGTTTTCCAGTTCATCTTAGCCAACCAGTTTGTTTGGGTAACTAGACAAGGTGGAGTGTATTTCCACACCCACAATGAATCTGACCTGATGCTGGAAGCCACTCTCAGCATAGTGGCATTTTCGATGCAGACCACACCCAGATGACCAGAACAAGTATTTGAAATACTAATTTTACTAAACATTTCCTGTATTAAATAATTTGGAGGAAAAGATAGGCATAATACTTTTTCTTACTCCCCACTCAACTCACTATTTTTGTGTTTTAGTTTTCAACATGTAATGAGATGAGTTTGCCTGATAAAGACAGAGCTGAGACAGCTTGAGGCAGACAGTACACCAACCTGGACCAAAAGCAGAAACCAGCTCTTGCTTAAGTAACTTTCAGCTTAAGGAAACCTGTTACTTCTATTGTTTAATATATCTTTATAACAAGAATGCTATGTAGATGAGTTTATTATTTATATTTTGTAGGTTATTTTGTAAGTTATGAAATGGGTTTAGAGATATAAATAAAATGGTTAATATCTTTACATAGTGCATTGAATTTATATTTTTATTTATATTTGGGGGCATACTGGGTGACACTCAGGAATTACTCCTGGCTATGCGCTCAGAAATTGGTTCTGGCTTGGGAGACCATATGGGACGCAGGGGTATAGAACCATGGTCCCTCCTAGGTTAGCCGTGTGCAAGGCTAACACCCTATCACTTGCACCAATGCTCCGGCCCTGAGTTCATATTTTATAGAACCTAAATCTTACTCCTTTCTCTTCTTTCTTTTTCTTTCTATCTTTCTTCTTACTTTCTTCTTTTCTTTCTTTCATCTTACTTTCTCTTTTTTCTTTCTTTTCTTTCTTTATCTCTTTTTATTTCTTTTTCATTTTATTTTTCTTTCTTCTTTTTTTCCTTTTTTTCCTTTCTCCCTTTCTTTCTTATCTTTTTCCTTTCTTTTTTCTTTCCTTTTCTTTCTTTCCTTTCTTATTCTTTTGGAACCATTCCTGGCAATGTTCAGGATTTACTTCTGGTTTTATACTCACTCCTGGCCAGTGTTGAAGAGACCCTGAATAAAACCTTTCAGCATCATGCAATACCAATCCCCTGCCTACTACCCTATCTCTCCAGTTCCTTATTACTGATTAATAAGTGAATTAGAGGTCAATAATTCTGGTCTGAAACCACATCAATCCAATAAATACAGAGTATAATCATGTTCTGGATATTATAGACTTTTTTTTTGTTTTTCAGGCCACACCCATTTGATGCTCAGGGGTTACTCCTGGCTAAGCACTCAGAAATTGCCCCTGGCTGGGAGGACCATATGGGACCCCCCGAGATTGAACCGCAGTCCTTCCTTGGCTAGCACTTGCAAGGCAGACACCTTACCTCTAGCGCCACTTCGCCAGCCCCAAAACTTTTAAGATAATATAATACATATTCTGACATGTATATGTACATGCATGTGTGTATAAAATAGCAGAATTAATTTTAGTAAAATTTTATATTTAGAAAAAAATTTGAAGGTACCAAGATTTACCATATGTCCCTTTTCATATACATACATTTTTCTTTGTCAATATTTCAAACATTAGAAATAAGAATATTTAAGACATCAGAAATAATCATTATAATGCTAAAATCTTTATCATTGATATAATTGATAAACTTACATTTGCACTTTATTACAGACTCCATAGTTCATAGTTACATCTATTCTTGATATTTTATATTCTACATAGGTTTAGTATAATATTCTATTCTATACTTAATTATCATACAGAGCTGTCTCTTTTTAAAATCCTCTGTGAAAGGGCCAGAGTGATGGAGCAGTAGTAGGGTGTTTGCTGTTTGCTGACCTTGGCTGACCTAGGATGGACCGTGGTTTGATTCCCCAGTGTCCCATATGGTCTCCCAAGCCACAAGCAATTTCTGAGCTCATTAGCCAGAAGTAACTTCTGAGTGACACCAGTGTGCCTTAAAAACAAATAAACAAAAATTCTCTGTATGGCAATACTTTTATTACATTGGTTATGAGCTTGATGAAATCATTTATTTGTTTTACCTTCTTTTTATCTTCTTTTCCATTTTGTTTCACCTCCTGAGTAGTTTAGGAATTCAGTCCATGTTCATAGTTTGGAATCAGCTACACTTGAGAACTGAAATTAAAACACAGACTCCCTGGTCTCAAGTCAAATACTATGTTGACTACATTCATGAACATGCTACTGAGTTTAAGGCATAACAGGGACTGATAAAATAAGCAAAGGTAGTTCTAGTCAATCTAGTTTTCATTCTCAGATAGACAAAGTATTTTCTCTTTTAAAGAGGATAACTGTTTTACAGTGTAAGACCTTAGAATGAACTATTTTATTTTATGACCTATTTAAAAAGGTGTCATGTTTTCATGGCTCAAATGACCTCTCATGTGTGGCTATTGTTTATTAAAGTTGACCTAATTCTTTACAAAAGTCTCACTGCCTGGGGATAATAGCTCCTAAAGGAATTTTGGATGTTTTACTAGAGTGAATAAAAGATTCTATCTTTATCGTACAGTTTATTTCTAATGTAGCTATTAGATGCTAATGTTTGTCACTCCTAATAGCAAACACTTGAAAAGATATTAAAAAGGGTTTCTCCACTTTGATCTCTAATAAATAGATAGGGAAGACTAATAATAGGTCAATACTGTACTCTTCTTGCTCTAATGACCATCTGATTATCTTAAACTAATTACTTATCTCATGGCAACCACTATTACAATTTTGTTTAGTGGTCAACAAATCAAGACAGAGAGTCTGGGTATAAATTGTCATAGTAGCAAAGCAAAGGTCCAGCTTTAATGTCAAATAATATTAATTTAAAAGTCAGGCCAGAGCAATAATAGCACAGTGGGCAGGGTGTTTGACTTGCATGTGGTTGACCCTGTACTGACCCAGGTTTGATCCCTGGCATCCCATAGGTCCCCAGAGCCTGCCAGGAGCGATTTCTGAGAGCAAAGCAGCACTTTATATATAAATAAGTATATTATTTATTAAGCAACACTTTATTTCTAAGTAATATCTACTTTATGCTTCTCAAATTAACTTTATTTTGTATGGCTTGAATTGTTACTAATAGTTGCTGCTTTAGTTTTTATTCAATCTTTTTAATATGTTCAATAACCCTGTTAAGTATCTGATAGCTTTGTTACTTTCATGAAGTAAAAATGCTCAGTTTACATATTTCTGAAAAAAAACATAAATGTTGTATGAAGCTGATCAGAGAACTGATTTTCTCTGATCTTAATAAATGTTTCAGAACAAGATCTAGAGAAAACAAAAATTTTAAAACAAGTTTAAATGAGAACTTTTGGAAAATAAAAATCACTCCAATTTCCAATCAATATAAATCACTGAATCTGTAGTTAGATCATATAGCTCATAGAAAGGACTGTTGAAGGAGTATAGTTTATTTTTAAATTACAGTTCTTTTTCAGAAAACTTAAAAATTAGTTTTTTGGAAAAATTGCTGTTTTAGTTTTTTTGAAAAAGGCAGGTAGATAGTGGGTTTTATAATAAAGACAATATGGGATTTGAAGAAGTGACTCTACCATTAACTCTAAAATCACCTAAAAGCATTATTGCTAGACTCACCTTGTGGGCACAAGAGCTGAATGAAGTCTTATAAGATTCTCTCTGATGCCAGCACAAACCTAGCAAAGACTGGATATGACTTCCCAGAGAGAATCTCCAAGAAGAACAAAAGTTTTTGGTAAGGGCGTAAAGGTAGAGCACCAAAAGTTTTCATGTCATTCTCTTGATAACTAATTCTTTTCTAGGGAGAAAACCCAACATGGGAACAGCTTGGGAGAAAACTCTATAAAAGCAACTTTGCAAAGAGCAATTGAATTATAGATGCAGCTTGGTGACTACCTGGTGGGGCTAATGATATATGAAGTCTGTACCTGCAGGTTCAGCCAGCGTTTCCCAGTTACCTTCTGTGAGACCGTGGTGAGTTCAGGAGAAGTGTTAGATTCTTCTTCCTTTATCACTTCACAGAAATTACCTGTAGCACCTCATCTGAAACTATTGACTTTCGTTATCCTTTCTAACACTAAATCATATCACTATCTTTGTGCTAGAATATTGAACTCCAGGACCTCAGACCCTGTAAACTATGCACCCTTGGGCCTTCACTCAGTTTTAAATTGTTTTAAGTTTTATTTGTGCAAAAAAAAAATCTTAGCAGATTAGAAAAATAAAAATGAAAAATAAGAAATTAAATTAAATATAAAAATGCTCATATTTTTGTAGTTCTATTTATATTAATATATAAACCAAAAATACTTTTAAACACATTTTAATGATACACTCTATTCAGCAACCAATCCTAGTTTGCAAGCATGACTTGAAAATCTCTTTCCCCTCTTCCCCAGACCCAATTCTCTCTGATACTGTAAATAAAACTACTTTCTCTAAAGAAATAAAATGACATGATATTGAATGGATTTTTTGTCTAAAGTAAATTTATATCAAAGTAAAATTTATAATGAACAAAATTACACTATGAAGACTTATAAGTGTTTTTACAATTGCTTACATAATTACTAGCACAATTGAAACACAGAATGGTTCCATTGCCCCAGATCCTTCTATTTTCACATTTTCAGTAAACCCTACTCCTTAATTTCCTGTTCTTGGTAACCTATGATATGATTTTGGCACTCACAATTTTTCATTTAAAAAAAATCAAGTGACACCCACAAATGAAGTCACCATGTTCAAACTGGGCCAGCTCCATAGATTTACTCTTTTCTTGAACAAGATGTTAACCAAGCCGTGAAAGATACTCTGTCCCACGCAGCAAAAAGCAGCTCATCTCTAGAGAAGAGGATGGGCCAAGACCCCACCGTTCTGAAGTCACATCTGTTTCCACCATCACCCAGAAGTACTGTTTCCCTGATGGCCTGCCACATCACTGATCCTCTATGATTCCCTGCAAAGACACCCATATGACCACACGTTATGTACACCGGTTGTGGGCTCATATAACCAGGACTTTTGTGCGAGCAGTGTGGACATCCTCCCCTTTATCTTTCTTCTTTGGGAAAGTCTGGCAGCTGTAACTATGCCCACAAATGTAGTTGCCATGTTCAAACTGGACCTTCTACCAGGAGACCCTGCCGGCTAGTATATACCCCTAAAATTCATAGTATCAAAGCTTTGCTTTCTGGACAAATTCATTTGTTTTATGCTGTCATCCCTAAAGGAGCTCCCTAATTTAACAGATGACATATAACAAGATCTTACTAAACCTGTCATTGAATTAATAGTGATACAATAATTTTCACAAATGAGCTTGCTACTGTAATTTTTCTTCCTTCCTTCCCTCTTTCCTTTCTTTCTTTCTTTCTTCCTTCTTTCTTTCCTTCCTTCCTTTCTTCCATTCCTTCCTTCTTTCCTTCCTTTTTCTTCTCTTCTATTGTATATTTTATTTTTCTTTCCATTTTTTCAATAACTTTGCTTTAACTTATTTGGAAACATATATTATGATCAACTAGGTCAACTATATGGTGCATTTTCTTTAGATAAATAAAAAATCGAGTGGGGTTGGAATACAGTGGGATAGGGCATTTGCCATGCATGCAGTCAATCTGGTCTTTATTCCCCAGAATTCCATATGGCTCCCTGTGTGCTTCCAAGAGTAGTTTGTTAGGGCAGAATCAGGAATAGCCCCTGAAACTTTCTGTATGTGGTCAAAAATCTCCAAACCAAAGTATCATGTCAGCAACTGACCAGATTTGATCTCTGGCATCACAATATGTTCTTTAAATCCCCAGCAGGATTAATCTCTGGGAACAGAGACAAGAGTAAGAATCCCTGAGCACAGACAAAGTAATATATATATAGCTGAGCAAGTCAGGTTTGTTCCCAAAGAGCAAAAATAACCCCATAAACAATAAAAAAAATACATAGTCATGTAAATGAACAAATAAAATATGTAGGAATTTGTGTCTAACTTATTTCACTTAGAATAATGTATTTTATTTGCTGACAAAATAGAAGAAAGATGTAGCTTTGCATGGAAATAAAGTACATTTTTCATGTTATTAAAAAAAAGAATAATGTATTTTGTTGTCTATCAGAGTAGCAGGTGTTTGTTTTTTCTATTCTTATGTAGAAAATAAATTCATGTGGTATATGTATGAAACTTTTTTATTAATTCACATTTGTCTTGATATTTTAAATATAATTTTAATTAGTTATAGTTAAATTTATTTGTAAGTTTTTAGAACACATTTTAATTTCTTTCAGCTAAGTAGATGAAGTTTAGATCAAATGACGTATCATTTACTTTATTTAAAAAAAATCAAGAGTTCACCATCTATAATTTAAAATATTTTAAGAATTTTAATAAAAGCACCATGATTTATAAAGTTGTTCATAGTTGAATTTTAGAATACAATGTTCTAGCACCAATCCCACCATCAGTGTCAACCTCCCTCCACCTAGATTCCTAGATTCCTTCTCAGGCCTCCCTTCCCAGCCTGCTATCTTGATAGTCTCCGTTTTAAGTTTGTTTATTAAAATTTGGGTCTATGATTATAGAGTTGTTAACTCATGGTTTGGGTATTTAGCTTTGTCCTTCCTTAAAAAAAAAATCAATGTACCTTCTTGAACCCTGCCCCCTTTAGTTTAAATACTCTTTTTTCCCACTTCACATAATTTCTTTCTTTCTCTTCACTTTGGGGACAAGGTGAAGAGGTGAACCCCTTTTAAACCATTGCATTGCCTCATGCATTTATGTTTGCCTTGCATGTTTCCAATGCGGGTTCAAATACCAGCATCCCATATGGTCCCTCGGTGCTGTCTGAAATAACTATTGAGTGCTGTGGCTAAAACTAAAAAGGAAAAAGGAGCCTGCATTTTATTCAGTTCAATATTATAATTTTTAGATATATATTTCTCCTATGTAGGAGACTACCCTATGTAGTATTGTCCACTACAGCTTATGTATTGAAGTTCCTTTCCTAAAGAGAAAATAACAATGTGGGTTTTATTTGACATATATTGAATTGATTATAATGAAGAGGAAGAGGAAGAGGAAGAAAAAGAAAGGCAAAAAGGAAAGAAGTAGGGAAAAGAGAGAGAAAGGAAATGGTAACTTGCAAGAACGTGTTCAATGAATAGGTCCTATTGTTTGCAGTTGACTGTTTTAGTGCTCTGAATGCTCTTATGTTTTAGGTCCTAATAGAGAACATAAACCAAAGGAAAGGGGTAAACAACAAATTCTAGGCCAACACCTAGGCTAGAGTCTTTCTTATTGGTCCAAGGATAAGTTCTGCCCAATCATGGTTGTCAAAGTCAATCTTCTGTAGTTAGATATCTTGGTTTTTGCACAGATCAAAGGACAACATGTCTTCTGATTTCATCTTACCTGTAGGTGATGAGATAGAACAACTTGCTCTTAGCTCAAGTTATTGCCTTTTCCTTGTTGTCAGGATGTCATATCAAAACTGGTACAAGATTAAGGCATTAAAGCATATTGTTAGGAATCACTGTAGCTTCCAGTCACTCTGGCTTCCAATCATATTCTTCGCCTGTATCTGTGTATAAGTACCCTAAGACATTATAATAGGCTTTTGTAGCTAGAGGCTGATTACATACCTGTTCACTCTAAACCACTGTTTCCATTGTTGCTGGTTTCTTTATGGTATAATGGATAGTTGAGGCTTTGTGTTGCTCCTCTTCCACTTGATTTGAACACTTCTCCTCTCTAAATGCTGACAACTATGGTGCTTGGAATTTCTACCTTGTTAGACCATTGTATTTGTTCTTAGAGTATTATTTATATATGGTGTATATTCTAAATACCTCAGAGAAGTGCTATCATTCTATATTTATTCTTCTGGCTTACTTCATTTAACATATTTTAGATATTATAATTTATATATTATAATTAATATTATATTATATATTATTATCTATATATTATAGATTCTCTTTACTTACTTAATACCCAGGATGTCAGTTAAACTTCCCAGGGCATGTCAGGATTTTCTCAATGTATCTTGTGAAAATTTGTTAAATAAGAAACATTAAAAATCTCTCAGTTTTGGGCCCGGAGAGATAGCACAGTGGTGTTTGCCTTGCAAGCAGCCGATCCAGGACCAAAGGTGGTTGGTTCAAATCCCGGTGTCCCATATGGTCCCCCGTGCCTGCCAAGAGCTATTTCTGAGCAGACAGCCAGGAGTAACCCCTGAGCACCGCCGGGCGTGACCCAAAAACAAAAAAAAACAAAAAACTCTTAGTTTTATATCAGTGCTCATTTTGTAAATAAAGAGACTGATAGCGTTAACTGCTACTGCTTCTGTTGCTGAAACTGCCCTCTACCACAGTGTCCAATCTGTCCATTTCATTGAGAATTGCTGCAAAAATGCTAGTTTATTATGACACAGTCAACCAAAATTAAGTAAAAATTATTACACAAATAGCAGATCTGCAAAAAAAAAAAAAAAAAAAAAAGCAGTGGGTCTCTTGGGGGAAGAAATAAAAGAGCTACAAATCAAAGCTTGATTAAAATGAGATGAAAATTTTACTCAGTTTTGTGAGACTACCAAAATAAATAAGAAAATACAGCAGTCTTGAATCTAATTACAAAACATTTACTTGGGGCCACAGTAATAGCACAGTGGTAGAGCATTTGTATTGCACATGGTAAACGGGATCAACCAGAGTTCAATCCCCGGCATTCCATATGATCCCCCAAGCCGGTCTGCTCTGATCGACTTCTGAGCACATAACCAGGAATAACCACTGAGTACCACCAGGTGTGACCCAAAACCAAAAAATAAATAACAAAAAAGGAAACATTTAATTAATTGTTACCCCACCCCTTATTCTTCCTGTGTAACCTTACCTGCTAGTAAGACTTGCCCATTTCTGGGAGGGGTCTTTGGGAGGTTTCAAAAGGTTTGCCTCGGGAGCAGGAGGGGGATTTGGAGGATTGGGAGATTGGGAGAGATTCAGTAAGGAAGAAGGAGCAGGAGAGGAGATGGCTGAAAGAGATTGAGATGTCAGGGTTGACTATGAACCCAGTGTAAAAGGTTTAAGCTTAGGAGCCACATGTGTTAGCTTGGGCCTGAATAAAGCCGATGTCTCCTGAAACCTGTCTGTGGCTCATTTCCTCACTACTATCCTGAACCTTCCGGCCCACCAGCTGAAGGGGTTGCAGACGTGTGGCCTGGGCTGGCAGAGAAACGCCTCTCACCCTCCATCACCATCCATCATCAACCAGGGCTGTTGTTCAACACTTAATCAAGGAAATATTTTTTCTTGATAACCAGAAATATTTGATACTTTTTTCATAAGTTAAAAGTTTTTTTGGTAGCAACCTATATGAATGATACTCTAGTTTCAATAAACTAAAGTAACTAACTCTTGAAGTTTTTCTTTCTAATTTTAATTATCACTATTTAATTTCATTTGTGGGGAGGCACACCGGTGACACTCAGGAGTTATTTCTGTCTATGAGCTCAGAAATCGCCCCTGATTTGGGGGACCATATGGGATGCAGGGGATTGAACCGCTGTCCCTCCTAGGTTAGCCGCTTGCCAGGCAAGCACCAGTGCTAGGTGTCACTGCTCCAGCCCCCCCACCCCAGTTGAATTTATTTTAATTTATTTTCATTTTGATTACCACTATTCCATGTATTGTGGAAGAGACATCAGAAGACTCCATGCCCCTGAAAGGTCTGGAAATCAAGTACCACCAGCAGGACTCAGAAATCGACCATTATGGAGCTACTATTCCAAAAAGAACATAAAAGAAAGGGAGATATGTTGGATATACAGACATCCAGGAAACAAATATGCATCATTAGAAAGATGATAGTATGTGGTGAGGGTATGAAAAGGTGATTTAGGGACCTATAATTGCTAGAACTTCAGCACACTTAGGAAATGCCCTACAGGTGCCACCTCTCCCAGAAGACATTCAGAGCCTACATCAGCTACTTCATATCACTTTGCTATGTAAAGGCCTACCTAAATTAGATTGTCATAGATAGGCAACTGTTAATGTTTGCCCTTCTTCCTTCCTTCCTTTACTTTTTTTAAACAATAAATAAAGTTGGTAAAGTACAGTCTTAGTCCAAGAGACTTAATGCTCCCTGACCCTCTGCTTTTTATTCTTATGTCTGTTTTGTTTTCTTGATCTTCTAAGTATTTTGTTGATCACTCATTGAGTGTATATGTGTTTAGGAGTGTGATTTTTTTCCCTGTTGTATAAATCCCTTGATTATTAAAAATGACAATCTCTATCTATTCTAACCCTTTTAATTCTGTTGCCTATGTTGTATGGCCACCTCAGCATTTTTAAGGGAGTTGTTTGATTGAAGGATTGTCTTCCAGTCTTTTCCTTGGATGTATAAAAGCCCATTGAATAGTTACTTTTGAATTTTATTTTGGTTTTTCGGCCACACCCAGTTACTCTCAGGGGTTACTCCTGGCTATGCACTCAGAAATCACCTGGCTTGGGGGACCGTATGGGACACCTGGGGATCGAAGCACAGTTCATCCTAGGCTGGCATGCACAAGGCAGACACCTTACTGCTTGCGCCACCACTCCAGCCCTTACTTTTATATCTTACTCAACTTTCCCCCTCCTGGGATTGAGAGTTGGTTTGAATAAAGAGAGAGTTCTGGCTTTTGGTGGGACCAGAGAGAGACCATGAAGCAAAAAAGCAGACCAACTCTGATAAATCTGATCCTAAATGCTTTGTGTATTATTTTTCAGCTGCTATCCTACTTCATCAGACCTGTCCACCTAAGGGGCTAGAAACACAGTGCCTGGGGTGAGCTCAAACTTGTGTATTTTTATTCAAAAGCTGGTGCCCAAACAGTGACACAGGATTCAGAAACCCAATAAGACCCACAATGATGGTGAGAGCCTTGACCCTCGGTGACTAACCACAGACTTCTTAAACTGCATTGAATATACAGAATACATCACTGGAACATTGGTGCACATGGTGCCTGTTCTGAATGCAGCAGAGACCCCTTCCAGTGGGACAGAAGAAGGCAGGGAAGGAAAGAGACCTTAAGACTCTGAGCAGCATCCATGGCCTTTCTTCCACCAAAGGTGCTTTGTGGGAGATTCTTGACCCGCCAACCTGCAGAAGCTTATAAAGATCACTGATGGGGAAGAAATTAAAAGAAATCTCCATTGGAGGGGAACCAGCAGCACGCAGATGAGCAGATCCCCCAAACCAGATTCTGGCTCAGGAACCAGAGGCCCTTCCATCCCATACAACCTCAGCACCCCAAAATAGAAGAAGATGGAGATGGAGAACCCAAGCACTGCTGAAGCTCAACTGAGGAAAAGCAGTTTTTCAGAACTTTCCAAACCTGGGTTATCTCTAAAAATAACTTTGCTTTAGGCAATCTCCTGACCCTAATTGCATCAGTCACTATAATGCAGGTTAAAATGTGTTTTATCTGTGTGGATCTTATTTTTTTGTTCTATGCCCCACTGAAAACTGAAAAATTTGTATACTACTTTAGTGGTTTAATATTAGTTTGCACAATTCTGGGAAAATGCATAATGTTGTTAGAGTTTTAAAAGTTCTTTTTTGCATATCCTACTCAATGTTTCTCAATTGCTATGATGTTTGATTGTGTATATTATGTAGCAACTTATTTTCAAATTATGTCTGCAAAAAATCCTAATCCATGTCCACAGAAATTTATGAAAAAGAAACTTTGATACTGTAGATCTTAATACAGTGTTCATTATAAGAATGCTTAGCAAACTTTTTTAAAACTATATATATATTTGCAGAAATGTTCTTGTACTTTTGTTTATAGAGAAGATAATATAAAGAAACTCAGATTTCCTAGAAGTATATTACAGTGCCTTGTTTAAAACTTCTCACAGTAAGTGAGAACAGAACTTATATAATTTTCCTCACTTTTTTGTTTTGTTTTGTTTTGTTTTGTTTTAAAAAGAAAGGGTGGAAATGAAAGGTCAGACTAGCTGCGACCCTAAACAAAGTGCTTCTCCAACTTCCTTCTTCCTTTGATATGTAAAAGCCCACTGGATAGTTACTTTTGTATCTTACTCTATCTTCTGCCATCCTGGTATTAGGAGTGAGTTTGAGTAAAGAGAGCAGTTCTGGCTTTTGGCTGGGGCAGAGGGAGCACATTATAGAGAGAGGCTATGAAGCAAAAAGCTGACTGACTCTGAGAAATCAGACCTAAATGCTTGGTGTATTATTTCTCTGCCATTACCCTGCTTCATAGGACCCGTCTGTCTAAGAGACTAGAAATGCAGTGCCTGGGGTGAGCTCACACTTGTGTATTTTTATTTTACACTTAAGGTTTACTCATGTTTCTGTGTTGAAGGATCACTTCTTTTTTTTTTAATATAATTTTTATTTTAACCATAGTGGCTTAAATATCATTGAGAATAATATTTTAGGTACATATTAAAATAAAATCAGAGGAATTCCCATTACCGAATTGTACTCCCTCCATCTCTGTTCCTGTCCTACCTCCCATATCCTCCTCCCTCACCCCCGGGGCTGCTAGAATAAGTGGTCCTCTCTGTGCCTAGCTTACTACTTAGTGGTCTTATACCTGTTTGGTCTTGATACCTCCATTATTTCCCCCTCTAATTGGGAGGCAGGACTAGATAGTTCAAGTTATGTATTTGAAGAAAAGTAGTAAATTGGGGAAAAATCAAATATGCCGAAAATGAGTGGAGTCCTTCTAGAGGAAGAGACTGAGATCCCCCCCCATACCAGACTGGCGGTCATGGCCAGGCCTGGCAACTCGGGCCCTGAGGGATGGGGGAGGAGGGAGACTCCTCCCCTATGCATTTTCAAACTGGAGAGGGAGGCTGCAGTTGGACCCAGAAGAGCACACATGCCAGAAATTCTGTCCCTCTTTTTCTGGTATGTCAGGGTCTCTGGGAAGACAGCTGACCATAGGCCTCCTAGATTGACCACATAGTCCAGGAGACTGAGATCCCCCCACGCCAGACTGGCCTTCACGGCTGGGCCTGGCAACTCAGGCCCTGGGGATCAGGGGGAGGAGGGAAAAGCCTCCCCTACACATACTGGACCCCCTGTATTATTCCTTACTAATACTAATTTTCAAAACCCCTTGGGCATTTTTTAAGCATTATCCAAAATGTTCCTTATCCTAGACTGTTCCTAAGAATGGAAACAGGATGCCTGTCACCACCTGCAAAAGGAAGCATGCATCAGACATGGCTTTTGACCTTCCTGGTGCAGTGCCTAATTTTCCTCCCAAGAAATATCTGCTAGAAGGCCTGTTTGGAGAACTCAATCACTGGCCCTTGCGTGGATTGCTGGCTATATTTCTGACATGGCTGTGACATTATATATCTCTTTACTTTTATTTATTTGATTTTTGTCTCCTTTTCTACTATAGAAATTTAGCCTTAACTATCCTGCAGACAAAGGAATTTCAGTACCAAGAAAGCCCACCAAAAGCTCCCCTGCTGGCTAGTCTATTTGTGACTCTGACTTCTAGTATAACATGGCACCAGCAGCTTGTTTTTTCTGAGTCTAGCTCCATGATGGTAAACAATTATTTCCATCCCCCAAAAAAATCTATTTTCTGGCAACTACATAAATATCATAAATATCTCTGTCTCTCTCCTCCTGGTTTCTTGTAAAACCTGTTCTTTGCTTACCCAAAAACACCTCCATCTCACTTTTTTGCCCAGCCCTCTAGCAGGGCTCTTTCTCACCTACGTTGAATAGTTATTTGATATGTAAATTCTAGGGCCTGGTCTCATTGGGAAAATCCTCTGCTCTTTGTTTTCCCTGAAAATACCTTGCATACCAGAGTTTGTGCTTAAAAATGTCATCGGCTGAACAGTAAATTTGTCTCTCGTCCCATGAACATGGGTCCCCATACAATGCATTTTGTGTGGTCTCATTTATTTCATTTTCATATTTCATATTCGTCTGCTTCGTGTTTCCCACTTTCTCCCCATAAAGGTTCTCGAACCCCATGAAGGTTTTGCTTAAGGACACGTCCGCAGCAGATGCCCAAGATTTGGATGATAACACTCAAATAGACCATTAATGTCTAGTCTTTTTGTGGACATGACTTTCCATACTGACTCCAATACTGAACCATAAACAGTTCATCTATATATTGTATATAGTCTCTATCATGTATTGCCTCTCCCTCACCTTTGTGTCTCTCCTACCCCCTCATATACCAAACCTGATCCATTATCTTCCCCTTATTTAACCCTCTTACCCTCAGTTCCTAACTGGGTAGACACCAAGACTGACCTTCTGCCCCAACAAACCATCATCCAGCTCCCCAGTGAAAGACACCTTCTTGGTTCGCCTCTCGTGCGTTGACAAAAAACTACAACCAACACCCCCACTGACTCATGCTTGGTGGCCCCTCTCGCCCCCATTAAACTGTGGACTGTTGCATGATACCGGAATCAGCTTCAGCAAAGCCCCTAGTTCAAGGACAATGTACGGTTCCGTAATGCCGCAAAACATGTCTCAAACTCAACTCAACTATCACTTGTTTTCTTCAAATACCTTTCTTTTTTTTTTAAACCCAGTTTTATTTATTTGTTCTATTTTAATGCATACATATTTTCACTATCCTTACCATTTTTTGGTGCTGCTTGGTAAAAAAAGCCTTGACTTGGATAAAAGGGCAGATCAAAAACAGATCACAGAGACTATGAGTATAACCTGTCATCCTTACCCAGAATAGCACCAGCAATCCAATATGAAACCATACATTTTGGTATGTGCACAGTAAATACAGGGAAACCTTAGACACAGAAATAAGATCTTATCTTCTAGGGATAAGACCTCACATTTTTTATAGCACAAGGATGCCTCTTATCCTGGACATGTGTCATGTGGATACAACCCAGTCTCCAGGAGATTGGACAGTGTTAGTTCAACCCCAAACCCCAGATCCCAGATATAGAACTGATACAGCTCCGGGCAACAATACCAGGAACCAACTCCATTGGGAGAATTATAACACAGCTTTGGCACCAACTTGTACCAGTTATGATATGACAATGAGGAAATGACAATTTCACCCAAGACCAGGTTGTCCCGTCACTTCACCCAACACTGGATGGAAATCAGAAGATGTACTGTCCTTTGAACTGCGAAAAATAAGAGCACCATGTACAGAAAACTGACTTTGACAGCTGTGACTGGGCAGAACTTTCCTTGGGACCAATAAGGAAAACCCTGCCCTAAACTGTAGACCAAGACTCTTATTAAAAAAAATAAAAATAAAAATAAAAAGGATTTCTTATTGCAAAGGCCCAACTTGGACAACAGAGACTGAGCAGAACACTTAGATCCATAATAGCCCATACTTCGGCTTGGGGACTAAATGAAAACAGGGAGCATCTGTTATAGAAGACTGAACACAACAACAATGATAGAACAGAACCTCTAGAACCGTAAAGACTCTAACCTAGACCCTGTCCTAGGACCTGCGCAAATGCTAAGGCCGTTGGCTACAGTGGCCTCATTTTCTCACCCACAACTGAGAGGGAAGTTTCCTGACACCATGTAAAAAGCCCTTGGGATGATGTAATGAGTATCTATGGAGCCAGGGTTTGATTCCATGATGGTATGCTTGAAGGATGGAGAAGCCCTGAATCTCTTAGGCCATGGAAATTCCTATTCTCCCCCAATGCTTACTGTGCCTATGCAAAAAAATAAAATAAAAGTGGAGGGAATGCCAAACCCTGCCACTCCAGCACCCCTTTTTTTTTCTTGTTTTGTTTTGATTTGTTAGTTTTTTTGGTTTGTTTTTTTGTTTTGTTTTGTTTTGTTTTTTGGTTTTTGGGCTACACCCATGTGATGCTCAGGGGTTACTCCTGGCTATGTGCTCAGAAATCGCCCCTGGCTTGGGGGACCATATGGGACGCCGGGGGGATCGAACTGCGTTCCGTCCTACGCTAGCGCTTGCAAGGCAGACACCTTACTTCTAGTGCCACCTTCCCGGCCCCTGATTTGTTAGTTTTTAACTTTATTTTCCTTCTCTTTTTTACTCCACTTTTCTCTTTTCTTTTCACTCCCATGGTTATTATTTGGTGATTCTTTTTCTTTTCTTATTAGCCGGGTGCATTCTTTTTTCTTTTTTTTTTGGTAGTTGCAGCCAAATTTTTTCCTTCCTTTTTTTCTTATCCTTCTTATCTCAAACGACAACAGAACAGATAATCTACAACAAAATGTAAAGTGGAGACCAATTGCACTAGTATTCTGGGGGGAAAGGAAGGGAGATAAGAGATGCATGCTGGGAAAGGGGATGGAGGGAGGACAGCACTGGGGATGGGAGTGCCCCTCATTCGTTGTCACTATGTACCATAAATAATTCCGTGAACACTCCGACAGACTCATGCAGTGTGGCCCCCCTAATCACCTCTCCCTAATGTGGACTGTGGCTTGATACCAAAACTAGCTCCAAAGGACCCCCACTGCAAGAACTCTACCCAAGACCTCCCTGCCTGGACCCTACACCACAAAAGAAAATCTCAAAAGACAAGGGGAAACCCTTTTCTTTCATTGTAAGTATAGACCTATATAAAACTACCTCTTATCCTGTTTCTCCCCAAATGTAAAGTGATCTCCTGTATCACGTTCTCCCCTTTTTCTTTTTCTTTTTTCTTTTCTTTTTTATTCTTGTTAGTTTTTTTTATTTGTGTGTTTTGTCTTGTTTTAGGTTTTTTATTTGATTTGATTTGTTTTTGCTTCTTTTGGGTCACTCCTGGCAGCACTCGGAGGGTTCTCCTGGCTCTATGCTTGGTGAACGTCCCTGGAGGGCACCGGGACCATATGGGATGCTGGGTTCTGAGCCACCGCCCTTCTACAGGAAGGACAGATGCCTGGTCTCCATGCTATCTCTCCTGGCCCCACTTTATCCCTTTAATTACGTCTTTTATTTAATCTTTTTTTTTTTTTTAAAGAAACCTTTTTTCCTTTAGATATGTGTGAGCATATATATTCTTAGTTTTTGTCAGGAGTCTGTTTTCTTTTATCTCCACCCCCAAATCCACCAGCAATATAATGTAGCACCACTTCCTCCTGCAAAGACATATTAAACAAAGGGGAAATTGTACGTATAAAAACAAGATCTTATCTACTAGGGATAAGAACTCATACTTGTTTACAACATAGGGACATCTCCCACCCTGAATGTATGTCATGTGGAAACAACCTAGGCTCCAGAGAACTAGACACTGACCATTCAGCCTTAACTCCTGGATCCCAGACATAGAAACAACAGAGTTCTCCACAACAGCTCCAGGAACCAAATCCCCTCCAGGGCATTTACAATGCTGCTCTGACACCAACAAGTGCCAGTTCTAAATTAATAACCTGACAATGAGGATATGGGAACAACTTGATCTAAGAGCAAGTTGTCCTTCCTCATCAGCTATCGATAAGACAAAATCAGAAAACATGTCACCCTTTGATCTTGCAAAAGCCAAGATCGCTATATACAGACGACTGGTTGTTGCAACCAAGACTGGACAGTATGCATCCAGGGACAAACAACAACAACAATAGCAACAAAAAGCTCTAGCCTAGCTTTTGGTCTACAATCTGTTCAACAAACAAGAGCTCCAATTCCAGAAGTGTGACTGAGACAATCGCAACTGAATGGGTCTTCCAGAAACATAACGAAAGACTTTATCCCAGGTTCCATTGTAGGAGCAACATAACGACCAAGACCACCAACTACAGAAGATGGATTAAAATGACACTGAATTAACATAACTGCTAGAACCACAAAGAAAGACTTCATAAACTCCATTCCCTGAGCTGCACAGCCACCAAGATCTCTAGAAACAGAGGTCAGATTTTACCACCCAAGACAAAGCAGAAGTCTTCCACACACCACAAAAGCAGCAAGGGGAGAGTAAATGATCATGCAAGGAATCTAGAGTTAATCCCATGACAGTATACTTCAGGGGTGGAGAAACCCTGTATCTCCTAGGTCAAGGGAATTCCCTCTACAATATCCCCAATAGTTACTGTGCTTATGCAGGGGGATAAAAGAAGGAGGGGGAAAAAGCATAAAACAATCATTTTCCACATGTTTATTTATCAATTGATCTATTTTTGACTCTTTATTTTGGTGTGGAGATTAAGGTTGATGTCTCCAATATTATTTTATATTATTTTGTCTTGTCTTTCTCTTTCTTTTTGCACTGGAGCATGATTTGATTTCAGAACCGAGACTGTGTGTGGTGCCTGTCTTTATTGCTGTAGTGCTCACTGGTTATTTAATTCGATATTTCTTTCTGTATTGTTGTGGTGTTTCAATTACCTTTTTCACATCCTCTCTCAAACGGAGGTTGGAAACCTCTCGCAGTGGTCCTCAAACTATGGTCCGTGGGCCACATATTGTATTTGTATCTGTTTTGTTTCTTCATTGCAAAAGAAGATATATGCAGTGTGCATAAGAATTCGTTCATAAGTTTTGTTTTTACTATAATCAGACCCTGCAATGGTCTGAGGGACAGTGAACTGGCCCCCTGTGAGACCTGTGAGAGTCTAGAGGGACTCCGCCCATTTTCAGTGTATTTGACTTTTGACTTCTTTTTTTTTCCTCTTATTTTGTACCCCAATCTATTGCTTTTCTTTCCTTCAAACAAAACCACATACCTCAATTTATCTAGCTCTGCCTCTTAAATAGAGGGGTAAACAAGGGAGGGTTCCAGGACTGAACAGATCTGTGATCACTAATAGTAAGCCAGACAAAGATGGGTCTACCTACTCTAGCAGTCCGGGGGGTGATGGTGGGGTATATCGGTTGTAGAAAGGGAACTGGAATGGGGGGTGGACATAATTGGTGATGGGTATTCCCCTGATTCAACGTTAATATGTACCTAAAATACTACTGTGAAAGATATGTAAGCCATTTTGGAAAAAAGAATTGTGTTTTTAATCAGAAACTTTCTTTGACTTACATGTTTTATTATTATATCAACTATATTATATGTTATGCTATGTTACTATATTATGTTGTTAGTTTACCTTATCATGTTAATCAATTTTGTCTCTTGAATAAATTCTTACAAAAACTAAAAAAAATGCTAAAAATAATAATTCTGTGAAAAAATAATTAAAAAACATAGCAGAGCACATAAAGGAAGAAAAAAAGAAAAAATAAATAAATATAAATGGAGACAACAACTTCAATAACCACACCAAAACAAAGAAATTGACAAAAACTAGATAAATAAATAATTAAAAAATTGTTTTGTGCTTTTTGCCTTTTTTTTTTCTTTTTTCTTCCCTCCTGCACAGGCACAGTAAAAAAGCATCAAAGGGAGAGTAAATGAACCTGAAAGAAGTCTATAGTTAATCCCATGACAATATACTTCAAGGCTGGAGAAATCCTGTATCTCTTAGGCTGGGGAATTCCTTTTCGAAGGATCACTTCTGATGGTACTTGTAAAACCACATATGGTCACCAGGGTTTCAAAGTGAGAATTGGATGCATGCTTTTTATTTTTAGCGACGTATTCTTTGTAAAGGCCACTTCTAAAAAGGTACATGATCTAGGGAAAGTCATAAAATTTTATCAATCTTCAATTTCTTTATCTGGACAAAATAATAGTTGTTCTTTAGACTTATTTGTATACCTTTCTTTTTATTATTTGTTTTGGACCAAACTTGATGGTGCTCAGTGATTACTCCTGCTCTGCACTCAGAAATTACTCCTGGTAGACTCATAGGACCCTCTGGTAGGCCAGGGATCAAACCCAGGTTGCCATAAGCAAGAAAATACCCTATCTACTGTGCATTTCCTGCCCAAAACTTATTATTATACCCATCACTTTGTGATACACAATGAATGCTATCAAACTTTCTATTTCTTTAAAAATACTTTATCTTTTCCTTTGTTCATCAATCCAATAGTTTTCTTCTTCTAAACATACAGAAATAATAAATAAAATATATATTGCTCTGCCAGAATTCAGTATACTAGTAAATTTATAATTAATTTGTATAATTGCTGTGATTAAACAAACTTCAAATCCACAAGACTTTTTCCTATAATTAGAATTGGCCAGAGAATTTTAGAGTTCAGTAAATTTTTAGGCATTAGTATTGGGATTCAAAAAATATCAACTGTCAGGAAAAGATAGATATTCTACTAAAGAATAAAATCTATCCTAAGATATAACTTAATATTATTAAAAACTAAACATTGAAACTTGTTTTGTCTAAATCCTAATCTGATATATGTAATGATATATGACCTTTATAGATAGTAGGGTCTGTGTATTTAGTATTCAAATAATGCCCTTCCCATCCTGTTTTTAAATAAAATGAGATGCTTATCTCTACACTTGTCATTTGCCTCAGGAAGAAATTCTCAGAGGAGTTTTTGGAACAGTCTTTGTAGAAAGGTAAGTAAAAGTTGTTTTCAAGTTGTGTGTTTCAAAATAAAGAATACAGACATTTTAAATCAATGAGCAAAAATAAAAAAATTATTGAAAAGGGAAATAAAAATTTAATTTATCTTCTGAACATTAATGGGTCACATCATTATTTTTCAAATTTTATTGCGACCAATGTGGAGGTCGGAAAGGTGGTGCAAGCCTTTTCCCACTAGCCTAGGAAGTACCACAGTTAGATCCCCCAGTGTGCCATATGGTCTCCCCAAGCCATATTACTCCCCAAGGAGCAATTTCTGAGTGCAAAGCCAGGAGTAACCCCTGAGCGTCATCAGGTGTGGCCCCAAAACAAACACACAAGGACCAATGTAAATTTTACAGTTATATTTATATATATGTATATTTTATATATTTATATATATTATATATTATATAACATTATATGTCATATGATATATTATATACCAAATATATTTTATAATTTTATACATTATAATATATTATAAATAAATATTATATATTTATTATATTAATATATTACAAATTAAATATATAAATATATTATATCTAAATATATAATATATTATTTAATATAACATAATATATAAATGTAAGTATGACATATAAATATATATTAATATATTATAAATATTATTTATTATTTATATATAAATATAAATAATTATATCTATTTAATATATATTATATTTATATATTTTTATTTTTATAGTATATATTTATTAATATAATAAGTACATTATATTATATATTATATTTATTATATTATATATTATGATTTATAATTTCACAGTTATATTTAAGATACATAGAGACAGTGAATTAGGGCCATCCCCATCATCAGTGTTGACCCCCCTCTGCCACTGTTCCCAGCACACATCTCATCCACCTTTGCCTCCTGGACTGCTAGTGTAACAGGTCCCTTTTGTTTATTGCTCTTGATTCATTGTCATTTTCCTTGGTTTGAATATTTAAGATCTGATAATTTTTTATTTCCACTCAATGCTCATGAGACTGCTTTGCCCCTGGTACAATCCACTATTTCTTCTCCTCAATTTTTAGAAAGACAGAAATAGGAGTCAGAACAAGATGATTCATGTTCTATGGCTCCATTATAAAAAAAAAATATAGGGGCCGGAGAGATAGCATGGAGGTAAGGTGTTTGCCTTTCATGCAGAAGGTCATCGGTTTGAATCCCGGCGTCCCATATGGTCCCCTGTGCCTGCCAGGAGCAATTTCTGAGCATGGAGCCAGGAGTAACCCCTGAGCACTGCCGGGTGTGACCCAAAAACCACAAAAAAAAAAAAAATATATAAAAAGGAAAATGGGCGGGAGCCCTAGTCTAGAAACTGTAAATATAAATTAAAAAGGGGGGCTGGTGTGTTGAAGTTTTGGGTTTTTTTGTTTGTTTGTTTGCAGAGTAAGTATTGGGGAAATTAGAAAGGAATTTCCCTTGGCCTAAGAGATACAGGGTGTCTCCACCATTGAAGCATACTGTCATGGGACCAACTACAGACTCCGAACCTGTTCGTTGTCGAACCCTAAGGTCTTTCTTTATGGTGCAGGAAATATTCTGCTCAGTTGTGTTTGTCAAAGTCAGTCCTCTGTAATTAGAGATCTTGATTTTTGCTCTGATCCTAGGAGGATGTTTAGGATAGAGTTGTTCGTTATGTTTCCAGATCTTTTGCTCAGTTATGGTTGTTGTAGCTTGGGCAAATTGGTGCCAGAGCAGTATTAGGGACTCCCCTGGTGGGAGTTTAATTTCTGGTGCTGCTGAAGGGAACTGTACTATTTCTAAGGTTGGGATCTGGGGTTTGATGTTGGACGGTTGATGTTTGTTCATATAAGGTCTAAGTAGAGTTCCTATGACATATTTTCAGGGTGGAAGGCGCCCCTGTATTATAAAATTTATGGGTTCTTATCTCTAGCAGACAGGAACTTGTTTCTATACATAAGATTTCCCAATTTTAATGTGCCTATGCAAAAAGGAATGATGCCATATTATATTGTTGGTGCATTTGTGGGTAAAGATGACAAGCTATAAAATCTCTGTGCCCTGGTTTTGACTTGAGTTTTTATCCAAGAACGTCTTTTCTACTAGAGTTTTGTACTAAGCGGAATCAAAACAAACAAAACAGCAGTAAGGGATCAGGTAGAGATCACATCATTTTTAATCATGGTCATGAATTACGTCTAATTTTTTTTGAGCCCCACCTGAAAATGTGCAGGGGTTATACCTGGCTCTGCACTTATGAATAACTCCTGGTGGGCTTTGGGGACTATATAGGATACTGGGAATCAAACCTGTGTTGGCCTAATCTGGTATATCAAACCTGATAGAGCAAGTCAAATGCTCTACCCACTGTACTATCATGCCAGCTCAAAAACTTAATTAATTTTGACTAAGATATTACTGTGTGTGTGTGTGTGTAAGAGCAATGGCTACAGGAAAAAATTGCATTACCAGTAGAATACTATATCTATTTCAGAGTACTATAAGGTCCAGTTTCCTTTTTAACTGTATGTCTCTAATAGAGACTCAGGGACCTAGAGAAGCTAATGGTGTGCCAGTGGTCGTCAAACTATGGCCCACGGGCCACATATTGTATTTGTATCTGTTTTGTTTCTTCATTGCAAACTAAGATATATGCAGTGTGCATAAGAATTCGTTCATAAGTTTTGTTTTTACTATAGTCAGACCCTCCAATGGTCTGAGGGACAGTGAACTGGCCCCCTGTTTAAAAAGTTTGAGGACCCCTGGGAGAAAGTGACAAAGTTGGGGTTCTTTCTGATCAGGAGCTTGCCCATTAATGGTACTAATTTGGCAAGAACAACATCGAATTTGCTACTTCACAGTATTGCAAGATCAAATCAAGAAAGCACATGTGGCAGATTATTGTGAAAGATGCAGAAGGTGACTTAACTCTAAAGGATTATAGATATTTAGTAAACTGTTATCATCATCCAGCATAGAAAATGAGAATACTTTAGGGATGAAATTATAGTAGGGTGGGTAGGACACTTTCCCTCATGCTGCCCAACCAGGTTCTATTCTTGACATCACACATGGGCTCCCATGTTCACCAGGAGTAGTATTTCTTATTTGTTTGCTTTTCTTTTTTTTTTTGGGGGGGAGGCAGCACACCTGGTGAGGCTCTCTCGGGGGTTGTTCCTGGCTATGTGTTCAGAAATCGCTCCTGGCTGGGACTGGAGCAGTGGCGCAGCGGTAGGTAGGGTATAAGCCTTGAATGCACCTGACCTAGGATGGACCACAGTTCTATCCCCCAGAGTCCCATGTGGTCCCCTAAGCCAAGAGTGATTTCTGAGCACATAGCTAGGAGTAACCCCTAAGCGTCACCTGGTGTGACCCTGAAACAAACAAACAAACAAACAAAATAAATCACTCCTGGTTTGGAGGACCATTATGGGACCTCCGGGGATGGAACCAAGGTCTCTCCTGGGTCAGCCAGGTGCAAGGCAAATGCTCTACCACTGCGCTATCACTCAGGCCCCCACCAAGAGTAATATCTGAGCACAGAGACAGATGTAAACCCTGAGCATCACCAGGTGTGGTCTCAAAGATCCCTATTCCAAAAGAAAATGAAAATACTTTTAAAAAAAACATTCAACTACAAATTTGAGAAATTAACATTTTCTTTAATAAAGTTATTAGTCTGAAAAGCCATGTTTACTTAATTTGTTCATCCTTTTTGTGCAAACATCTTGATGTGAATTCAGCTCCTAGGCTTCTTGATACATGTCAGATTGTGGAGTTTATATAACCCAGCTTTACTCCTTTTTGTTTGTTTGTTATGGGGACTTACCTGCAATGCCCAGGGCTTACTCCTGGTTCTGTGCTCAGCAATCACTTCTGAATAGGTTCAGGGGATAATATAAGGATGAAATTCAAAGCATCTACTAGCAAAGCAAGTGGCCTACCTACTCTACTATCTCTTTGGTCACATCCATTACTCTATTCATGAAACATGGTACTTCAATTTTGATGATAATTTAAAGAACTTAAAAAAAGTAAGAACTTGGAATTCCCTAAAACTTCAAACTTATTTATGTTATTATTTTTATTCTATTACAATTTTTAGCCTCACCCATTTTAATACAAAATCTGTGATTTTAAGAAATAAAAGAAGTTTATTATAAGCATATTTGTGAATGCCTCTTGATTTACAGCACTTCTGAAATGGAATGGAGAAAATGTTCTGATGTAAGGAATAGGTTGATATTGATTTCTAATGTGGGTGCTAACTACATTATTTTAGTTTATTTTTCTCTTGAAAGGTTTCTCTTCCAAATGTTATATGTATCATTTCAGAAGGTGCTGGGTGTCAACGAGAAACTCTTTCCTGTAAGAAGGAAACTGGTTCCTTTAGTCTTTCCTCATAGCAGAGATTCTTATGAGACGCAATCATCTTTTGTTCCACCCGCGCCCCACATCTACTCCAGGTAATGCTTCCATTGAGCTACATAGTGATGCATCAGAGTTTATTATGACTTGATTCTATTGTAAGACATTGCACTTTCTTTCCTACCTCAAATCATGCATGTTTAGCACATATTTAATATGATCATACAAAATAAAGGAAAAAGCATTTGTACGCCAATATTTAGAAATTGTTAAAGAAAGATACAAGATTCAATATCTATTGAAACTCTAGTAATGATTTTGAAAAGTTATAAGTGGCTAATACTTTGATTATTAGGAACATTTCAGAATACAAAACACATTTAGAAGAACATAAACATACTGATTGTACAATGTCACCTGAGATTGATAGGGTACCATTCTTTGCTCAGTTAAATTAAAATTGCTTTAACATGTTTGTACAAGATTTTCTTACTTTCATAGAATTTTATAAATTACTTACTATAGTCACATTGTTGTACAGCATAAGAATGTAAGACAAACTATTGATAACTATAGGGCATATCACATTTACTTGTATTTGTATAACACATATGCACATGTATTATCACTAAATCACTAAATATAACAATAGTATATATACTTATTATAATTATTATAATAATGCAATATATTTATATATTATATAATATAATTATAACATGTATTCATATACATTATGTAATTATTATATTATATATCTTATCTTATATTTAATTTAATATACCAATATATTACATATCAATGTATTATAATTAATACAGTATTAATATGTTAATATATGTGATTTAATAAATTAGCATATTATTTGATACATTATAATTTAATATAATAATATAGCATACTTATTAATAGTTCCTATTTTGTAGTTAGGAAACAGATTCAAAGAAAAATGTCACTTTTCAAAAGCAACATTACTAGTAATTTGTGAGCCAATGCTTGGATCAAAGTCTACTTTGTACTAAAATCAGATTTGCTTCATTAAATTGTATAGATGAATAATTTGTACTAGAAATAAACTTTCTGATTTTTTATACCATTCTCTTTCTATTATATTATTTATTTATATTATAAGAAATGTAAATGTTAAGGTAATGCAATTTTAACTTGACTCTTATGAACATATATTTTACAAAACCAGTGATAAAAACAAAGATAATATCACAGACTTGAGACTACTAACTACACTTTTATAAAAAAAATTTAACTATTTTATGGGAAAAGGAAGTATTTTGATAACTGATCTTAGATCCATCTTTTGTAGTAATCTTAAAGAGAGGCATATGATCCTATAACTAACCAACTTTTTATTTAAATATTGTGAAACCTTTTGTGGACTCAAACCATTTAGGTCTGTCATCTTTGCATGTTTCATTGTGAGGTCTCAAGCTAATAAATTAATTCAAGATTCTAAAAAAAAATCTTATGGAGCAGAAAAAGGACCTATGGAAAAGTACATTTATCTAGTATATGTTTATATTTTTTGTTTTGTCAGACACATGCTGCTGTGTTCAGAGCTTACTTCTGAATCACTCCTGCCAGTGATCAGGGCTCCATATGAGGTGGTGGAGAATGAAACCATATTGGCAATATGCAATGCGGGCACCCTACCCATTGTACTATCTCTCCAGCCCTACACAGTTTAAATATTTGATTTCTTCTGTTCTTGGGAGACTCATCATTTTCTTTAGTAACTAATTAGTGAAACAATATAGGTGTAAATTAAATTTAGGGAAAAATCACTGAACCAATATTTGGAGAGTCCACACCTCACTCACTATGCTCAGGATAACTTATTACTACATATATGGTCAGGAATCACTCCTGGAGGGGGACCTCAGGAAACCATTTGTTAAACAGAAAATAAAAGTGGGGTCTTCTGTGTACAAGATAGAAGCTTTACTTACTTGCTAAACCATTGCTCTGGTTCCAACAAGCTAATTTAAAAAAATAGGGATTTATGTGATGTGGAATGTCAAACTTTGTTCTGTTTATGACTCTGGGGTTGGTGTAAACTGTATGCATTTGGCTCTAAAATATAAGATGTCCTACAGAGTGAGATTAAAAAAAAATAAAAGACATTTTTGCAATAATTCTCAGAGACAAAAGAGAAGAGGGCTGGAAGGTTCAGCTCACGACATGAAACTCACCACAAAGAGTGATGAGCGCAGTTAGAGAAATAACTATATTGAGAACTACCATACAATGTGAATGAATGAGGGAAGTAGAAAGCCTGTCTAGAGTACAGGTAGGGGGTGGGGTGGGGTGGTGAGGAGGGAGATTTGGGATATTGGTGATGGGAATGTTGCACTGGTGAAGGTGGATGTTCTTTACATGTCTGAAATCCAACTACAATCATATTTGTAATCAAGGTGTTTAAATAAAGATAGTAATAAAAATAAACTATTTGAGAAATAAAAAAAGAATTTAATTGTCTTAAAACTTTGCTTACATAGTTTCTGCCTTGTAATGGGGAAGGATTGCATGGAGAATAATATTCTAAACTGTGGGTTTATTTCAAGAACCATCTCTGACTTTTCTAACTTGTGTACTCTTGGGAACATTAATGATTCTCTAAGATTTCATTCCCTGTGTATCTAATGGTAAAGTTTTGCAAGGTTGTTTCTTAGATATTCTAACTGATCTTTGAGCTGTGATACATTTCAGAAGATGCAGACAAAAGAACAACAGGAATTCCAATTATTGATTCCTCATTATAAGCAACTTTCTCCAACTATGAATATTTTTCAATCTTTATCTTACTTGTAGGGCAGTCCATCTCTCTTCTTCCTTCCTCCTACTTAGAAATGGAATTCAGTTACATATGTTTGTCTATGAGGCAATACATCTGATGTTACTGAGGAATTCACTTTTAACATAGCACTATGGGGAGTAGGGTTTTAAATAAAGTCAATCCATTACTTTATGTGATTAATTCGATAAAAATACATGAGAAGTATCTTAGAAATAGACTTTGTTCTACTTTGTTCAACTTTAACAGGAAGAATGATAGAATCAGACCTGACCAACTGGTTCTATGTGTTGGTCATAGACAAATGTGTGGGTTGAGGGTGAAGATATAAAAAAGTGAGCTGCCTCACTATGAGTTTAGTCTTAGAGCACCAGTTGGTGAGCAATGCAAGAAGCAGACTTATAACCAACTTACATCATCTTCGATATGAAGATAACCACAGTTCCAATGATTCTGACCCTGGCTCTTTGCCTCATACAAGGTGAGCAATTTACATGTAATCTAAAACTTTTACCACACATGACAAATCTCAGGACATGGATTTGTCTTCCTCTTCTCTTGCCTTCTCCATATAAATAGTGTATATGTGTATAGGTATATATGTGTATACATTTTCATGAAAGATCTTGACAGACACAAATTTTTAAAGAATTTTATGTGAGATTTTATGACTGTGTTGTAATCTTCAGAAATTGTATGTATTTAGAGATCATCTGGATTTTTAAAACATTAATTTAATTAACTTTTTACAGCTATATATAGGCTTCAGTTATACAGCATTAGAGTTGGGTACCTGAAAATCTTACATTTTGATCCATACAAATAATCTGGATCATATATACCACCATAGTAATAATCTAAATTTTATCTGAGAAATTATTCTTTTAATTTCTCTCAGAAATTCAAGTATTAATTCTACATTAGTTCAAAAAGAGTTATGGATTCTTCTTTATAGTCTCCTCATCCAATATCAAATAGACTGAGATGAGTTACATATTTAATATATGTGATAAAACATAATTTTATACTGACAATTAGATATATTTGTATATTTCAAACATATGTATGCTATACATGTGTATAAATAATGTTTATCAATAAAATATTTTTAAATAAAATTTAGTAATATACCTTTGTCTTATAATAGTAGTACCACTCTAATAATTTTATTTTTGTGCTTTCAGTCATCAAATGAGTAGAAAGCATTTTCTTATGTAAGGGACTTTCAGGAGAATAGGAAGTAGATTTGACTTCTAAATTTGTTCTGATTTTGAAAGAGATAAATTGCCTAGACTTGCCTTATTCTGAAATATCTGTATTTAAAAAAGGAAACCTCAGGGATGAGAACTAAGAGCTCATTGGACACAAATAATTTTCACTTTCCAAAAATAATTATGTAAGTAACAAAAAAATCAATGTTAATGAAAGTCTGTGATTTTAATTAAGCTTAATTATTATTTGATCTTTACAGCTGCAGTAAAAATTTAAATTACCAGATTTCAGATTATTTTACAATATGCATGCATAAATGTTATAGTATGCTTTAAAATATTATAATTTTGTGTATATTTTACAAGGATTCTAGATTATGATTTTAAGAATATATGACAGCATGTCCTGAAAGAATATTTAGAAGTTTTTATTGACTAGAAAGCATTTGAGTGTTTTTGTTTGTTTGTTTTGAGGGCACATGTATCTCTCTAGCCCTACATAAGTATGATTTTCCAAAGTAATTGAACCTTTAATTGATTAGGCCATTTTAAATGTGTATACTAATCTGATGATAACCCTCATTTTATTTGTCATAATAATTTTTATTGTGTTCAAAAGCAATCGGTGATTTTACAATATGTGGTTATAAAAGAAGGCAGGAATTCACTGTAATTAGTGAATTATTCATTTCATTTCTTAAATAATTTGCATTCTCTTAAATTTGGTCTCTGTATTTTAGTCCTAGGTGCTGTCGGTGGGAATGGAAATCAGGTTAGTCCTGCTTTTTCTGTTCTTCCCATTCAAAGATCCCTAAAGAAAAATGATTTGTGGTCAACACCTCTATGTTATAATACAGATATATTGTACTGATAGATACTTTTGTTGAAAGAGCTGAAACAGGTCTGTATGAATCAGGACATGAGTCACAGACACACACACACACACACACACACGAAGTATTAATGGATGTTTTCAGGAGATAATCTATGTGGTAAAGGAGTGCTTTAAAAGAATTACTGTTGTTCAATGAAACACCTGAAAATGTTATGACGAATTGTAAGCTCAAATAAGTTAATCAATATCACATCTAAAGGAGTCACTGCATTCTGTACACTGTGTATCTATTCTATTCAATAGGTGTGTATTGAGCTTTTGTGATATTATAGAAGTGTTGTAATAAACTAAAGTAACAAAAGCAAACAGTAACCCAGTTATCATAAAGATTGGATTTTAGTGGAAAAAGAAGGCAATTCAAGATCTTTTAATAAAATATACAGATCATATAAATATGAAACACATTCATAACAGTTAAGAAAAATTAATTGATGTAATAAAAGAATTATTGGTGGAGGCAATATAAATACTTCTTAGGATAATTAAAGTTAATTCTCTCTAGAAAAGTATTAGAACATGTTCTGAAGTTAATATTGAAGCTGAGTTGTAAGCATATTTTCAATTTAGAACAAATTAGAACACCTCTGATAGGAGATAAATAAAATAAATGACATATTATTTCCATAGAAGTTAAATTTTTAACTATTTGACACACAAGCTGAATGGAATAAACACAAGCACACATGCACACACTCGCATGAACATACAATCACTCATATCTGTAACTATGCCATTATTCTTGAACTAAAAATAGTGCTGTATATAGAAAAAAAGTTATGGCTTTCAAAAACAGTAGTTTTTTCCCCTCATATTGCAGGAATGTCCTGATGTGTTATGACAAGGTCTATTATTTCATATAAGCCGGGTAATTAAAGAAAAGTTAACAAGCTATTATATATGTAAAGAAAAGAAAATAAAGAGTTTGGATTTTGGTGTCTTAAAGAAATACATGAATGTTTCATATTGACAACAAAATAATAGGTAAATAGTGTAAATTTTATATGCACAAAACTGTAATTTTCTTTTCTGTTTTATTTGATAATGGTGGTGCTTTTCAGTGCATATTTATTTTTAAAAGCCCCAATTTTAATGTCATTAATTTTAATTTAATGATTTTTCAAGTGCAAAGCACTTGAAAATTATATACTTAACTTTTCCTGATTCAGAAGTATGAATAACACAAGGGAGTAATCATTTATCTGGAAATCATAGTCTTGGGTATTTTGTCAGAAATAAAAACTCTTGATTTTGTCTTTCTATACATGCTAGAAATTTTATTTCCCCCAAAATTTAGTGAGTTCTTTTTGTTAATGAAATGTATTAAATTGAACATTGTAAACATAAGCCAGAACAGCAGGGAGAAGCACTATTTTAATATGCAAGGAACTTCACCATAGGCTTTACTTTATACTCATGGAAGGGGCTATCTCTAAAGCTTAAAGGAACCTCATTAGTGCTTTAAAGAGATGGGTCAAGGATTTTATTTTGAAGTCTGGGGAGGAATAATATGACTGAAACTCAACTATAATCTTGTTTGTAACCATGATGCTTAAATAAAGAAAATAGAAAGGAAAAAAAGACAAAAAGCTCTATCACAGCCAGTAAAGAAAACAGAAAAATAAAAGGTGTATACCTGAGCTAGGTGAAGAAAATTCAAACACAAATTAAATGTAACAAGCCAAAGACTAGCAGTGAAATTGCAACTAAATGGTTGCTGAAAAGTCATCTTCATAGTCTGGGAGATGCCTTTCTGAACTTGACATACTACTTTTTGATTATTCTTTATAATGCTAATTAGAATGATCTTCCTATTTTCCCCTCCTCAAGAGAGAGGCCAATGACTACTTTCAAATTTTGTGCTCTTTTCCAGTTTCTTTTCATTGGTTAATTTAATAACTTGGGAAAATAGCATTGAGTTTCATCTTAACCAATCAAACACAGATTAACTTCTTAATTATTTTCAGGTTTAGGTTGTCCATTTGTAAAAGAAGTGAATCTTTCTAGAAATTAGGTGTTCATCTAATTGTGACATTGGAGAAGTTTACTTCCTAAGTTATCCTGACTAATATATTTTTGGCCATTTAGATTTCTTAAAGCTTTGTTCTAGTTTTGTCATAAATTTTTGTTTTAAATAAGTTATGTTCTACCTCACAAGGATTATATTTTGGTTACAATGGTACCAGGATTTTCTAAGCTTATATAACACAAAATATTTGCTTACACTTTCCACAATCAATATATCAAGAAAACTAAGCAGTTCTTACAATTTCGTCTGAGTATAGAATTAGAGATCAAAGACATTGTAAGAAGCTATTGCCATTTTGTTGCAATAAATTATTACTGTGATACTCAGATAAGATCATTGGGTAGTGATAATAATCTTAGAGAGATTTCAGTAGATAATTATTTATTTAAAAAATCCCAGCACTGGTCTCAAGTGTAGTTGCTTTATTTTTCATTATTAATCATTCTGAAAGTGCTTCCAACTATTTTCTGGGTTTAATAATCTGTTAGAATCACTTTAACATTTGATGGCAGGCAACATTTAGGTAATGATCCTCTGCTGGCTTACTACTGTATCGTGGAACTTATTAAAGCATAGTAACTTAAAATTTTTCTATCAAATGGGGGACATTGGTAGTGGGAAATGTGCACTGATGAAGGCTGGTGTACATTGTATGACTGAAACTTAATCAACTTTATGAACAATCTTATAATTGTGAGAAAAAAACTCAACTGTATTATGAACAACCTTGTAACCATGGTTCTTAACTAAAGTAATTAAAAAAGAAAAAAAATTCTATCAATGAGCCAGAACAATAGTATAGTGAGTAGGATGCTTGGTTTGGCTTGCATGCTGCTGAATCCGGTTCAATCCACTGCAGTCATATCTAACTCTGCCAGAAGTGATCCCTGAGCACCAAACCAAAATAAACAAATAACTTTAATTTTTTCTGCTAAAAGGATCTTTATTCTTTTTTTTTTTTTTTTTTTTTTTTTTTTTTGGTAAAAACCCAAAAACAAGCGGCCGGAACAGTGAGTGGCAAGCGGTAGGGCGTTTACCTTCCATGTGGCTCACCTAGGACTGATGGCAGTTCGATCCCCCTGCAACCCATATGGTCCCCCAAGCCAGAGGTGATTTCTGAGCTATAGCCAGGAGTATCCCCTGAGCGTCACCGGGTGTGGCCCCCCAAGAAAAACAAGAAACAAAAGACTTGCTTTAGAGACACAGTGGCTATTTAAGGTTCTGATATTCTAAATCAGAGTTTGCAAACTCATGATTTGTTTTAAACTCCTGGAAAAAAATGTGAATGGTATGGAACAGATCTTCAATAAAATATATATAATGAGCAAATAAAAAAATTCTCATTTTCAAGGAATTTTCCTTATTTCTATTTTATTAGTCAATTTGTGTTTTCTCTTTTCCTTAGACTTAACACATTGATATCATTGGAATTTATAAAAACAAATAAACAAAATCAAAATTAAGTATAGTATACCATGTAATCTTATTTTGTGTTGTGCTTCCCACAGATTGTTTAAAGGGACTTGTAGGCTACGCCTGGTGATTCTTGGTTAACTGAGATTATGTTTCAGTGCTTGAGCCTGAGGATACTGAGGATCACCAGGATTATATTTCAATATTGCTCCAAACTCTCCAGGGGTTTCCCCGTGAATGCTTTGGAGACTCTATGGTGCTAGAGACAAGCCCCAATGGACGTTATGAATAGCATGAAACTTAAATTGCTGGTGTCAACTTCAGACTTGAAGTTATCTTGTCTTGAAGTATTTCATGCAGAATAATAAAATAAAGGTCAAATTGAATATGTTCCCAAACAATAAAATAACAAATGAAACAAAAAGGAAAGAAATTTAACCAAATTTTAGGAAAAGTTGGCTATATTTCCACAGATTCCTAAGACTTTATTATAATACTTGTATTGGTATTGGTAGAGACTGAGTTGGAGACTGGAGCCCTTTTTAAGAAAAGAAAGAATACAAATTTAAAAATAAAAGTGGGCCTCTCCCAGGAATTGAGGAATCGGGACATACTAGTGAAGGGCTAGGAAACTTAAGCTTCATAACTTTATTGTATGTTTGCTTCTGTTCATTATTCATATTAACATGTCAGATGTTTATTTCAGAAAAGGGCCTATCCAGAAATATATATTCTTAACTTAGATGACTGAGGAATTTACTTTTGTAAATGAACATCAGTATTACTATTTCTAATGTATCATTAGTATTTCAAAAACTATTAGTATTTCTGGAAGTTGATATCCTTATAGAGGTAATCCTTTGAGCAGTAAGAACAGAGGCACTTCTGTTGTTTGGTTTTCTTTTTGGGGATACACCCAGAGGTGATCAGGAGGTCCTAGTAGTGGGGCCACACCAGGCTCCTTTAAGCTAGTGCACCTTGGCCCTTTGAGTTCTCTATGACCTTACAGGACCCTTTCCGAATGCTCACATACTTTATTTTTATCCTTTAGCACCTTTTCTACAGTTCATTTTGCAGCGATTATGATGTGCTGTTGCATGCTAAATATTTTGTATGCATCATATTCTACTAAAAACATAAAAGAGCAGGAAGAGAAGAATAAAATGTATGTCAAATATAAATGATATATTTGACTTTATTTGAAAGTTTTATATACTTAATATTTAATTCTCACAAAGTATGTGAAATATATATATACATATATATATTTATATCTCCGAATTTTTAGTTAGGACAAATGAACCTTTGAGAAGCTAATTTGATAAGATTTGTGAATGTGAACATTGATATGTGCACTCAGGTCTTTTGACTTTGAGTCACTCAAGTTAAATTCATTTTAATTGTGTCAGATGAGTATTTATTACATAATTTGAAATATCTAAGAGAATTCTGAGTGCTTTGTATCAATTGAATGAAAGTTTTGTGTTCAAAGAAGCTAGTGTGTCATTGGTAAAATTACTCAAGTAAGTTACTCTATATTAGTTTCTTTTTGTTCAATTTTAGAGTCACACTGGGTGGTGCTCGGGATTTACTCCTAACTCTGCTCAAGGATCATTTTTGGTGAATTTGGAGGACCATACAGGGGTTTAGCTAGGGTCTGCCTTGCATAAAGCAAGTGTTTAACCTTGTAATACCACTTCAGTCCATCTGAGAAGTTATTTTTAATTTTGTTAGTTTATTGAAGTAATATTGGTTTACAAGACTATATAAATTTTAGGGAAAATGTTTAATAATACAATTTTTATTTTGATCATAGTGGCTTACATATTGTTGACAATAATATTTTAGGTACATGTTAACACTATCAGGGGGATTCCCATCACCGAATTGTTCTCCCTACACCTCCGTTCCCATCCTACCTCCCATATCTTCCTCTCTCACCCCCCCAGGCTGCAAGAAAACGTGGTCTCCTCTGTGCCTAACTTGCTACTTAGTGGTCTTACACCTGTTTGGTCTTGGTAGCTCCCTTATTTCCTCCTGTAACTGGGAGGCGGGACTAGATAGATAAAGTTACATGGTTTTGTTTGAAGAAGAGAAAAGTAATAAACTGGGGTAAAAATCAAATATGCAGAAAATGGGCGGTGTCCTTCTAGAGGCTCTCATCATCGGTTTGAGAGATGAAGGGGAAAAAGGTGAATCACCCCACAGTACAAAAAGAAGTGTCAAATAAAATATCCAGTGAGCACTCCAACAATAAAGGTAAGCACCACATAAAAGCCATGATCTTGAGATAAAAACATGGCAGAGCACATAAAGAAAGGAAAGAAAGGAAGAAAATAAATATATAATTATAAATGAAGACAACAACTTCAATAACTACATCAAAACAATGAAATCGACAAAAACTAGATAGATAAATTTAAAAAAGAAGAAAAATTGTGGGAACAACTTGACCTAAGAGCAGGTTATCCTACCCTACCAGCTAATGATAAGACAAAATCAGAAGACTTGTCACCCTTTGGTCTGTCCAAAAGCCAAGATTGCGATCTACAGATGACTGGCTGATAGAACCATTACCGGTCTATATGTATCCTGGGACCAATAAAAAAGCCCTAGTTTAGAGTTTGAGCTATGGCCTGCACAACAACCATGATCTCCAGTTCCAAAGGTCTGTCTGAGACAATTGCAATGGAATGGGTATTCTGGAAACATCCTAGGATCAACGCAAAGACCAAGACCACCAACCACAGAAGACGGATTAAAATGACACTGAGGGAGCAGAACTTCTAGAACCACAAAGAAAGACTTCATTATAAGTCCCACCCCTTGACTTGTGTAGATACTGAGATCTTTAGATACAGAGTCTGACTTTATAACCCAGGACGGAGCAGAAGTCTTCCAAACAGCACGAAAGCACCAAGGGGAGAGTAAATGAACCTGTACGGAGTCTATAGTTAATCCCATGACAATATACTCCAAGGGTGGAGAAACCCTGTTTTTTTCTTAGGCCAAGGGAATTCCTTTTCAAATGACCCCAATATTTACGGTGCCTGTGCAGGAGGGGGGAAAAAGCACAAAATTTTAGGGAAAAATTTTTACACTAAAGATGTGTGTTTCCACAGCACATATATCGACATTATTCTATTATCATGGAAAAGAATGTTTCAGATAAGATTTTAGTAAATGCTACCTTTTTCTTAGGAAACTTGCAATGAATTTCGGGCATTGATGAAAAATGGAAAATTGTTATGTTCCCAAGATCAAACATTTTTTCAAAGTCCTGATCAACTAACATTCATCAATAAATGTACCTCATGTAAAGTAATACTGTAAGTAAAATTTCTCCTTATTTCTGGTGTATGTATTAGCTGACATTCTGTAAATTGCTAAATGTATTTTTGTTTTTCTGTCAGGTATATTTTTCTAATTAAAAGTAGTTAGAATAATAGTGTTCAGCAGGTTGCTCTGACACCTAACATCAGATACAATAGAATGTGTCACCTACCTGAAAAGATTTTATCACTTAAATGATATTTCAAAATATTCAGAGTATAATAAGAAGACCTTATATAGAACTTTGCATCTTTCATATGACATCATTTTTTGAGGAATAGTTCCACTTTAGTCCTTACCTGTAGGAAAAAAAATTTAAAAAGTCAGATTTCCTAGGCCTGTTAAGACCTGACTCTATTCTCTAAGACACTGAGAAAAACCAGTTGGGCATTATGCCAATCTCTCAGTGGTAACAATCCAGCAGAAAGACGTAGTTGATTCTATTCAAGACTTTGAGCTGCCAGAATATTTACATGTGTAAGATTATGCTAGATGAGATGAATTCATCTAGAGTTGAATACAGCTTCTAGCTCCTTGCTCTCAAAAAAAAAAGTGTCAAAAAAGTTCTGACATATCTGCAATGCTCGTGAACATTATTTTCTTTTCTCCAAGTATAAAAAGGCTTGAATTTTTGGTTGCAAATTCACTATATTTATCACTCTTAATATGTCTTTGAACAAGGAGATTATTCTTACATTTTGACAGCCATTCAAACCTCAACACTGGTACCATGCTAATGTTAAGCTTACCCATTTAGGATAATTGTTTTATCATAAATCTTTTAAATGTCAGGATAGTGAGTGTCTGAAAATTTAATTTTACATGGTCAAAAATATTAAAATAATAAAGCTTTGATCACATGCTTTGCTTCTAGTGAAGTGATCTAAAAGATATAATTAACAGGATAGGAGAGGCTCAGAGAAAAGTGAATGACCTTGTCTTATCCCCTGTAAAGTAAAATGCAAATGAGCTAATATGTATGAAAGAATTCAAAATATCCTTAAATTGATTATTTTCTCTCGTGGGTCCTTGGAAGGTGAAACAGAAAGGAAGACTTTGTTCCAATGTAAATATGGAATTTCAAAGAGAACAGTCCATCAATCATACAGTTGGCACTCAGAGTTGTTGACTGCCTAGGTTTTAGATGTATACTAAAAATATCTATTATATAATTAAATGTAGAACTGCGTTACCATCAGCAAAACTATATTTATAATAATTTTTAGAATAATGGAAAGACGTTTGATACCTGTACTCATTGCTGGACATACCCCTGTTATTCAGATTGGGCTAAAAAGAACAATAAAAACTTTTATGATATTATTCCTAAGAGTTGGTCAAGCATAGTTTATATATACTAATTCTTTATTTCAGAGAAAGAGAAGCAAAAGGCCAGAAAAAAGCCAGACATTTAGCAAGAGACACTGACCCAGCAAAGGTGAGACTATTTAGAGTCACCTTGTCATATTTGCTATCAAGATTATGTTTGACTGTATTTAGAACTATGTACTTATTTCCTAATTACTAGGTCATACTCATTGTGGAGCCAACTACTTAGAAGGGAGGGAACAGGCTTAGTCCAGGGGTGGGCTGGTACAGCTTGTCCATAGGCCCAACCCCATGACCTAACTCTTGAAAACACTTTAGGCATTGACAGAGGTTGAGAAATGGATAAGCCAGTGTGACATCTGGCTTCCATGATCATTTGAATCTTTTCCTTGCCCTGTCTTAATCCAACAAGAGCCTTTACAGATTGTAGAACTATGTTTAAATTTGAATTCTTATTTTCTACATTACTTGAAAAACGTATGGTCCTCTAGGACTCAAATTCTTCCATCTTTAAAGTGGAATCTTGATCAATTAAGAAAATTCACTTAAAGAACCAGTTACATGTCAGCTGGCACTCAGTTCATTTTATTTATTTTCTCTTGTCTTCCTTTACTTTCTAGTGTAACATTTTTAGTAGCTGACAATTTCCCTATTTTAGCTAGAATGTTCTGTTTTAATTTATAAAATAAAATTAACTTATTATTTTATAAGTAATTTTTGCATGCAAAAATTAAGAATTCTAGATTCACTTGGGAGTAGTCTTCATCTACAATATGTCGCAGTAAGTTATTGATAAAATAGAGCTAACACCAAATATTCTAACTACTCATCACTTAGAGTCTCTTATGTAGCTTTTTATTTAGTAGTTTCTTTTGTTCTCTCTTGTTCCTGACACATAATTAAAATAATTGTCAAGCCAGGCACACCCAAATTTCTTCAACATCACTGGTCTAATCAAGCTAGTATCTTCCTTGTCAGTGTAAGGCAGGAATGTGTGAGACCTTCAGGTCTCCATTGTAAACCAAATCAATCATTTACTTTGCTTGTGTTCAACCAGTCTCACTTTTAAAACATAGTTAACTATGTTTAAACTATGCTTAACTATGTTTTAATATAGTTAGCAAGCAGTATATTTAGTTAATAGAAAATCCTTGATTTGAGCAAAAGGAATTTACTTCTATGCTCTACAAACCTGTGTGGCTCAAGTAACATAAATTTGCTTTATTTTCCACATACAACATCAGACATTCTGTAAGGCCCAATCTCATTCTCCTTTTTTCCTTCATGTAAAACTAACACATAAATAGCATAAAAATATTGTAAAATAAATAAAATTTTAAAAAGACACAAACAAAATGTATTCACACAAAGTACTCTTAACAAATCTATTTATACATTTTACTAGTCAGGTGTTTTTAAAAAGAACTTTCATGAGACTTAAACTTTAAAAGGTGCCTACTATGAAGGCAGGCTGTGATGGAGAATGGTGGCATGGGATGATCTCTGGGAAAATTGGCGGAGGAAGGTTGATATTGGTGGTGAGATTCATTTTGAAACATCCTATGTCTAAATTATTATCATATGCATAATTGGGTTAATTATAAATAACTTTTTAAATCACAAAAAAAGAAATTTAAGACATATTATTCTGATAATGTTTTATACCTGAGTTATAATTTTACCTCTAAATTTCATAGTTCATTCATATTGTGTTTCTAATCAAGAATTTATTTATAAATTAAGGTAATTAATTTTTTTATTTTTGTTTTTGTTTTTGTTTTTTTGACCCCAGCCAGTGACATTCAGGTGACACTTCGAGCTATGTGTTCAGAAATAGTTCCTGGCTTGGGGGACCTATGGGAAATCAGGGGATCGAACCTCGGTTTGTCTTAGGTTAGCACAAGCAAGGCAAATGCCCTACCACTTGCGCCACAACTCTGGCCACAAGGCAATTAAGTTTTCACTGTCTTTTAAATGCTTTTTAGTACATTTTACTTCTTTGTATACATATGAATTTAATCAATTACAATGGTTTTTTGTTCTTAATTTACTCTGCAAGAGTAAAAAAGAAAAAGAACAATTATCTTCTTTCTCTGCTTAGATTTCTCTCACCAAAATTTATCCCTGACTCTTTTTATCACCCATTGATAGTTACACCATCAATTTTCCCCTATAGTTGCATTTTTCTTGCATCATCAATTTCTTCACTAATATGGTTCTTCTGTAGACATTCTCAGAATAAAATTCTCCACCTATTCAAGAAATTTCCCCTGTAGTCATCAATTCTCTATTCTTGTTCACAATTATTCCTCATATTCTTTCATAGTATATGACTAAATGTCTATCAATATTTGATATGGTCATGAAGTTATATCTTTTGGTCACCTCCATTTTTTATTATCCTTTCCAAATCTCCATAATTTCTTATCTTTATATATTTAGTCCATATAGAAATTTTTATTTTTAATTGAATCATTCAATGAATTATAATTAATTTAAGTTGCCAATTTTTAGTATATTAGTTCATACATATGCCTGTGATTTTTAATCCTCTCTGATCAGATTATCTCATTGCTTTAATAACTAATAAAGCAGTCTCATTCCAGGTTTTCTTTTTTATCAGAATTGACTTAGTAATTAATGTGCTTTATTCATCTTAGTATAAATAAAAAGTTTGCAGAATTTGGGCCAGAGTGGTAATGTAGTGCTATGGCACTTGCCTTGCATGCGGCTGATCCAGGATGGATCTCGAAATGATCGCCCGGCAACCCATATTTCTAAGTGCACAGCCAGGAGTAACCCCTGAGTGTCACTGGGTGTGGCCCAAAAAAACAAAACAAAAAAAGTTTGCTGAATTTATGAAAAGATCAATTTGACTATAGAAAATCAACATATATTAAATTGAGTAGAATTTGCTTTTCTTAATAATAACTTGATCGATTCAAGGGCACTGAATGCCTTGTTATTAATACATATAGTCTATAGAAACTCTTAAACATACTTAATGTGTATTTTATAATTATTTATAATCTAGAAAAATTGCAGTTAAACTGTTTATTGAGTAGTATTTTTATTGTACTTCCATCTTATTTAGAAATAGTCCATTAGGGGCCGGGCGGTGGCGCTCGAGGTAAGGTGCCTGCCTTACCTGCGCTAGCCTAGGAGACGGACCGCAGTTCGATCCCCCGGCTATGGTCCCCCAAGCCAGGAGCGACTTCTGAGCGCATAGCCAGGAGTAACCCCTGAGCGTCACCGGGTGTGGCCCAAAAACCAAAAAAAAAAAAAAAAAAAAAAAAAAGAAATAGTCCATTAATATTTAGAGGTTATATTAAAATTTTTATCATCTATAAATTATGATATATTAGAAATTTTATTTTTCTTGGTAATTGACATCACCACATATATTAGGAACTTTATAATTCATCTTTTCAATCACATCATTTAAATTTATTTTAATATATTGGAATGAATGTAGTGTTTAATAGTTGATTGTTATAATAATAAACATCAAACTAGACTCATATTTATATTATGATCGTGACTTCTGAATGTACCCCCGGTCTGATTATTGGCTTTTACTGCAACTTAGGTAAGTCTGCCCTGTTTAGTAGAGCTTTATCCAGCCAAATAATGGAATTGAGATGGAACAACAAATACAACCCCTTACTGTCTTTATACAAATTATGTTTTTGCTTTTGGGCCACACCCAGTGACACTCAGGAGTTACTCCTGGTTTTGCTCAGAAATCGTTCCTGGCTTGGGGGACCATATGGGAGGCCAGGGATTGAACCCAGGTCCGTCCTTGGCCAGCCGCATGCAAGGCAAATGCCCTACCGCTGCGCTATCACGCTGACCCCATATGTGTGTGTGTGTGTGTGTGTGTGTGTGTGTATATATATATATATATATATATCTTAAGCTTAACCACTAAATATAATTCTTACTATATGTGAGTCTTTCATAACCTTTCACAATATAAGATATTTCTACTCTTAGTATTCTAAAATGCCTTTTGTGCAACTTTTAAAATAATTTCATGATTTTTCTCTTTTAAAATACTAATGTAATAAATTTTAGATAAATTTACTAATGCTGACAAAGTCATTTATGCGTAATATTCTTAACTGCAGGTACCTAATTTATATGCTATTGGATTTGAATCATTAATTTTTATTTGGAAAAATTTAAACATATGTAAATTATTATACTTTTTATTTTTAACATTTCTTATCTAATTTGGAAATCAGTGTAAACTTACATTAAGGACAAGGTGTCTGCCTTGCAAGCGCTAGCCAAGGATTGACCGAGGTTCGATCCCCTGGCGTCCCATATGGTCCCCCCAAGCCACGGGCAATTTCTGAGTGCTTAGCCAGGAATAAACCCTGAGCATCAAACGGGTGTGGCCCGAAAAACAAACAAACAAAAAACAACTTACATTAAGGAGTATCACCTTAGACTGTGGTTTAATGAGGAAGCCAACGAAACCTCTCTCCCTAAAGCAACTATTTAAAAAAGTCTTTTAATCCTCTGGATTTTCACCTGAGTCTATGTAATGAAAAAATAACTCATAAAATTCTTGGACATAATTTGTATATAGACAGTAAGGCGTGGTATTTGTTGTGGTTTCATCTCACCTCCATTATTTGGTTGGATAAAATCTCTTCTAAACAGGGCATACTTACCTAATTTGGAGTAAAAGCCAATAATCAGACAGGGAGATTCATTCAGAAGTCATGATCATTATCAAGAATAAAGAGGATGACTTGAGGTTGTAACAAGGTTAGGGCAGTCATATTTCTGGCTTACTACATGTCTTAATACATGGTCTTAATACATAGTCTTAATGATGGTCTTAATACATGGCAGGAGAAGCTGAAGAGAAACTAGACAATTTACAAAGTCCCACATAACCACATTATTGTATTTAAACAAGTAGACACACAACAAAATCAAAGGGTAAAGTAAATGTTATGGGTAAACATGAGATGAGTTTCCTCCCTGATACACACAGTTCCATTTTTAGAGCTCAGAAGACTTACTGCCTTGAGGTATTTGAGCATAAAATGTGTTAAATCATTGGCTGACTGCTAAGCAATACAGTTGCAAGAAGAGAAATCTAGAATTCCAAGTTTAAAAACTTAAAAACTATAAATATTTAATCAAGCATAACAACAGTTTCACACAAAGATTTAGTCAACGCAAAATAAGAAAAATGAAATAAAAGTCATGTTTAATGCAGTCATAATCCTGAGTAGGTATAAAATATTATGTAAAGGAATGGAGAAAAGTAACTTACAAAGGTTAATGTACTTGCCTTGTATGTAACCCAACCCGATTTAATTTCCAACCAAGATTATAGAAGATAAAATGATTTGTATATATTATCCATACTCAAGGGAAAAGGAGGAGTTTGTCAAATGAAAAATGTCTGTCTCTAACATGTTAGAAGTGGTAAAGATACAAAATAGTCATTTAAAAAGTTTTCAAGCACTAAAAATTCTGTATTTGAAAAACGATAGTAAAGTATGAGAGCAATAAATATATATTTTCTTAAGTGAGGAAATAGCAATATTTATTACAACTGAAAACTCTGAATTTGAGAAATACAGTAACTTGAACTTTTCAGTAAAGGACTGGAAGGCAGTACAAAGTTTAGGGTGAAGACCTAGGATATGTTCCAGCTTGCTTTGACTACCTGCAGAGTATTGCTGGGGGGAGCCCTGAAGGCCCTGAACCACCAGAATGGTTCATACATTCCCAGCACTCCAGGGAGAGAGCATCACAGCATCCTTGCATAAAACTGCTGATCTGTTTGATCAAGAATCACTTGTGAAGCCTCCTGGCCTACTGAGACCTATTCTAGTATCCTCCTCTTCTCACAAATAGAAAAGTTTAGTAGAAAGTCTAAAAATAAGTGTTACAGCTTTTATTAGAATTTGTCCAGCAGACCTTCTGGTCTCCACCGGAAGGCCAAAAAAAAAAAAAAAAAAGAAAGAAAGTCTAAAATAAACCCTGAGATTACATAAAGCCCAATAATAGTAAATTTTGTGTTAAATCTATAAAAACTAACAATGGTGGTTCACAGAAATAGTACAATGAGTGGAGAACATGCTTTTCATGCAACTAAACTAGGTTTTATCTCCATCATGCGATACAATCCCAGAGTCTGCATGATTCCTCAGCCTGGAGCCAGGAGTACTCTCCGAATACTGTGAGGTGTGGCCCAAAAACAAACAAAATAAAATTGTTTATAAATTATAGAGAAATTATTAATTAAAATTAAATAGAGAAACCTTGAGTTAACAAGTATGTTAATACATGGGAATTCTAGAAGACAAATTTATTTGTAGTAACTTTAATTCACAGTAGAGATTTTCCAAAGTAAAAAGTATAAGAGAATAGAAAAAAACAAATAGAAATTCAGTAAGTATGGACATAGCCATATTATTTGTTTATTAGATGTCAATTTCAAACATCCCAATCAAAAGACAGATTGCCACATAATAAAAAATCTTTGAACTATTGTAGATTCTACTTAGATTCAAAGATACAGAAAGAACCCTTTACATTTTTTAAAGTTTCTTTTTTTTTTTTTTTGTCCCCCAATTCACAATACATACCCGGCAAGGGGCCTGTGTTGAGGTGTATATGGGGTACCTTTACTGTACCTCCTCTTTCTATACAGCCAGTGTAAAGAACACAGCCTGTGGTAAGATTTGGGAGGCCTTATCTTATCTTTTATTTATTTTATTTTTTTTTTCTTCAGAGCAAACTAAAGTTGTTTTTTTTTGTTTGTTTTTTTAAAGTAAGAATTCTTTTAAAGGACAAAATTGATTAACATAATGAGGTAAACTAATATAACATAATATAGTGACATAACATAACATATAATATAATTGATATAATAATAATACATGTAAGTCAAAGAAAATTTCTGATTAAAAACACAATTTTTTTTTCATAATGGCTTACATATCTTTCACTGTAGTATTTTGGGTACATATTCACATTGAATCAGGGGAATACCCATCACCTAATATGTCCTCTTCTCAATCAAAAATCAAATATGCTGAAAATAGGCAGAGTCCTGTCTAGAGGCTTCCAACCTCAGTTTGAGAGAGGATGTGAAAAAAAGTAATTAAAATACCACACCCTACAGTATTCAGGGGTTACTCCTGGTTCTGTGCTCAGGAATCACTCATGGCTGGCTAGAGGGACCAAATAGAAGGCCTGAGATCGAATCCGAGTCAGCCTCATAGAAGCCAAGCACCCTGCTCTCTATGCTATCATTCTGACCTTAAAGATACAAAGTCTTAAAATGACACTGAGATAATATGCTGAATATATTATAAAAGAGAAAAATAATCCCTATTTATATGAAAAATTAAGACATATATTATTAGACATATGGCAATTTAAGAATTATCAATTTAGCAAAATATAAGACAATAAATAATAACTACCTTATATCAACTAATCATATATATCATATGACATATGATATATGATATCATATAACCATATATATCAACTAAGAAACAATTAAAACCTATGAAAAATAAAAATTGCTGGGGCCAGAGCTATGGTGCAAGGGGTAAGGCATCTGCCATGCCTGCACTATCATAGGACAAACCACGGTTCCATCCCCAGCGTCCCACATAGTCCCTCAAGCCAGGAGCAATTTCTAAGTGCATAGCCAGGAGTAACCCCTGAGTGTCACCCGGTGTGGCCCAAAAACAAAAACAAAAACAAAAAAAAAAAAGAAAAAGAAAAATTGCAAGTCAATTCTATAATAAGCATATGTCCCAAAATTTAATAAGTAATGTTTTAAGAAGATGAGGGGCCAGAGATAATATACCAGGTTAGGCATTTGCTTAAAACTTTAGCTAACCCTCATTGAAACCTCATGTGTTTCCTCATGCACCACATGTGTTACCCAAATCCTGCCAGAAAAGGCCCTGAACACAAAGCCAGGAGTAAGCCCTGAGCATAGCCTATGTGGCTCCAAAACCAAAATTAAAAATAAAGAGAAAACAAAATAAAACAAAACAAGAAACAAGTAACAAACAGTTCAGATTTAAATACTTTTAAAAACTGTAGACAACTTATAAAATATCAAAGATATTTTCATACATGCCACTCTAATCAAAATATAGAGATGATTATAAAAGGTAAATTATTTTCTATTTTTAATTAATTTTTTTATTTAAGCACCATGGTTACAGAGTTGTTCATAATACAACATTTTTACAGATAAATTGTTCATGATTGCGTTATAGTCATCAATAAAGTACATTCCTTTCAATAAACAGAACATTCTTCAAGATATAAACACCTATTAAATTTAAATCATACAAAAGATTCAAATCAGATAATGAATGTTATCTAGTGAAGTAATAAACATAAAAACAATTTAAGACTTATGAGATTCAAATAAAATAGTGTACAGAATTGTAAATGTCTAAGAGGTAGGCTAGAGTGGTGCCACAGCGGTAGGGTGATTGCGATTGCCTTGCACGAGGCTGACACAGGAAGGACGCGGGTTCGATCCTGGCATCCTATGTAGTCCACGTAGCCAGGAGTGATTTCTCAGGAGTAACCCCTGAGAGATACTGGGTGTGGCCCCCCCAAAAAAAAGTCTTAAGAGGCAAAAATTTCTTAAGTTTATTATTTAAAATTATCTCAAGAAATTTGGAAAATATGAGCAACCAAGCAGAGGAAATATACTAAATATTACTAAATACACTATATATCAGATATCTAAAAATACAAATGGGGCTGGAGTGATAGTATAGTGTGTAGGGTTGGTTGGTAGGCTGTTTGTCTTCCACATGGCCAATCTGGGTTATATCTACAGAACCATATGCTGACCCCTGAACAACACCAGGATTAATTCCTTAATGCAGAGCCAAGGGTAAGTAAGTCTTGTACATCCCTAGGTATAATCCAAAAACAAAATCAGAAAAAAAAATTGTGAAAGCAGACAGGCTGGGGCTCGAGTGAGTGAGGCTTCAATGGGCACTGTTCAATGTACTATGTACAGTGGATACTGCCTGCCTATTATGCAGTCGACCCAGGTTCAATCCCCAGAATTCCATATGATCCCCTGAACACTGCTGATGTGACCCAAAACATACCCTTCCAAAAGCAGATGACATATAGATAAATTGAACAAGAAAACAATAACAAAACTAGGAATAAATCACATGATACCAATATGAACCCTAAAAAATTTACAGATAAAATTCAATCTCCTGCACCAAGTTTAAAAAAAAGAAGGGGCCGGAGAGATAGCAAGGAGGTAAGGCGTTTGCCTTTCATGCAGAAGGTCATCAGTTTGAATCCCAGCGTCCCATATGGTTCCCCGTGCCTGCCAGGAGCAATTTCTGAGCATGAAGCCAGGAGTAACCCCTGAGCACTGCCGGGTGTGACCCAAAAACCACACACACAAAAAAAAAAAAAAAAAGAAGAAAAGAAAAGAAAATGAAAAACCATAGAAAGAAGTTACTGAAAAGTAATAAAACACAAAACAAACAAAAACAAAGGACAAAAATAAAGGAGGGTGAGATAAAAGTATAAATGAAGGGGCGGAGTTATAGCATAGCTGGTAGGCTTTTGCATTGCATGCGGCTAATCCGGGTTCCAACTCAGGCAAATGGCATCCCATATGAAACCCTGAGACTGCCAGGAGCAATGCCTGAGCATCATCAGATGTGGCACTAAGAAAATAAATAAATAAAAACTGAGTAAGAATATTAAATCTTAAAAAAATATTCCAGATTCACGCTTGCTTTTTTGGACACTGTTCTCCTTTGAACACATTTCTATCTTTGCTTGCTTGCTTTTCCACAGTCCTCTTCCTCTTTTTCCCTCTCTCCTTTCCTCCATCTTCCTCCCTCCCTCCCTTTCTCTTCCTCCCTTTCCTGCCATCTCTCTCTCCCCACTTACGTTTTTGACTTAAATTTCGCTGGTATTCCATATGATCCTCAAGCCTCAAGGAGTAAATTCTGAGCATAAAGCCAGTAGTAACACCTGGAAGTCACCAGGTGTGGCCCCAATACAAAAAAACAGAAAAACAATATGACCTTAGGTTATGACCCTTAAATATGACGCTCAGCTAAGAAAGGATAAACTAGGCACTGTCTTATGGAATATTGTTTAATTGATTAAAAGTAATTTGAATTAAAGTAAAACAACTGTAATTAATTTCAAGAATATCTATACATATCAAGTTTTAAGTTTTCCCAATTAAAATTATTAGAATTAAATAATATACTTATAAAGTCTCAGCAGACATGATCAACAGACTAAATTGTATTTCTACATACTAATAATGAATAATGAGAAAATTAATTTACTAATTACATTCACAATACAATAAAAACAATTTGTACTAGAGGTACAAATCACCCTTGCGTGTGAATCATCCAGTTGGATTCATAGCTACTTAGCACCAGAGGAGTCAGTGATATTTGGGTTCAGAATCAGGTGCCCTAAGCAGCATAGGATGTGCTCCAGAATGAATCAATCAATAAATTTAAATAAATAAATGAACCAGAATCAGGCACACACTAAGTACTTTTAAATTGCAAAGACAGAAAATAAAAATATTAAAATCATGGAGAAAACAGAATGTTTACATGTTCCAAAATATTGGAATAACACTTAGGAAGAACATCTTTTATCTTAGTCTTTGACAAAGACTCAAAGAAAGGTCTTAGAGTCTTTAACTTTCAACACAACACAAATACACATGTATATTACAATATGTACACTGGCTTTTACAAATTTGGTCAGTTTCATGTTTTTAGATTATTAAGTTAAACTATAAATTGAATATATTAAAATAAAATTAAAAGCCAGGTCTGTCTGGCCCCTGTGAATCTTTATATGAATATTGTTCTCAGTAATTTCAAATGGGTTCAAAATAAGTATTTAAATTTCCTGCACAGTATGAATAAAGATGAACTTAATTTATGTAATAAAACATACCATAGATATGAGAGATGAGCCTCAAAACCATTAGGCAAAGTGAAGGAATCCATAGTAAAATGATAAAATATTTATTATTCCATGAATCAGAGAGCAAGTTTTTTAAGTTAGGAGTTTAGTAGTTATCTAAGACTAGAGCTGAGTTCTGGGAGTAATTAAGAAAAATAAACATTAATAATATATTAAGTGGGCTAGAGTGATGTGGAGCCAGTAGAGTACATGCCTTGCATACAGCTGACCCAGGTTTGATTCCTGGCACTCCATAGGCCCTCCGAGGCTTGCCAGGAGAGTTCTTTGAGTGCAGAACCAGAAATAAGTCCTGTGCACCACCAAGTGTGATCCCATAACAAAATTTATCCGGATGATGGGAGGATTAGGAAAGTTTTGCCACTTCATAAATCTAAAAATCATTAAATTGCATGATTTAAAATTTAAAATCTAAAAACCATTAAATTTAATGAATTTTATGGCATGTGTATGAAGCCTATTTTTTCTCCTTTTATTTTTCCTTAATTCTACAAAGTTTTCTTCTTTACTTTATTGAATGTTTTCTTATTCATATTTAATTCCTTTTTGAAACTTCACAATTTTATTTTATTTTGTATTTATTCATTGCTTTATTAAAGCACCATGGTTACAATATTATTCACTGTTGGGTTTCACTCATATAATGTACACTATCCTTCACCCATGCACCCTTCCCACCAATGTCTCCCATTTCCCTCCCATTCTCTCTCCTGTCTGTCTCTAGGGCAGACAATTTGCTACTCTCTCCCCTATGCTCTCACTCTCCCCTTCTCTCTCTTTCATCTCATTTTGACACTGTGTTTTACATTATTTTTAATGGAGGAGTGGTGCCTTGCATATTGCTTTTAGCACCAAGTTCTTGTTCAGAGTCATCACTTTCAACTCATATTTTCCTAGAAGATCCTTCTGTATTCTAACTCTTTGTGGTGAGTTTCCTACTCTGGGATGAATCTCCTGACTCATCTCTATTATCTCTGGTTATTAAATACCATATCTCTTCTTTTTCTATATATCACAAATTTGTGAGATTATTCTATGTCTATCCCTTTTCCTCTAGCTAATTTAACTCCGCATAATGATCTTCATTTTGTATACACTATGTGTAAACAAATTTCATGACTTAATTTTTCTCCTAACAGCTGCATAGTATTCTATTGTGTAGATATACCACAGTATCTTTAGCCACTCATCTTTTGTCAGGCACCTAGGTTGTTTCCAGATTTTGGCTATTGTGAATAATTCTGTGATAAACATAGGAGTGCAGAGGTCATTTTGTATTTTTTTGTGTTCTTGGGATATAATTGATTTAGCAGTATTGCTGGAACTTATGGAAGCTCAATTTATAGCGTTTTGAGGAATGTTCATATTGTTTTCCAAAATGAATGGATCAATATGCATTCCCACCAGTCTCCTTCTCACCACTCTATCTAACATAGTACTGGAAGTACTTGCCATAGCAATTAGACAAGAAAAAAGGACATCAAGGGCATCCACATAGAAAAGGAAGAGTGAAGATTTTAACATTTTAAATTAGTTTCCATTAAAATTAAGTTTCTTTCTTTAGCTATTCTTCACTATTTTATTTATTACCCTGATGAACATTTCTTTATGATTTTTTAGTTTCAAAAATAATTTCACAACAAATCTATGAAGGTTAAAGTGTAAAACAAAGTATTTTATTTGCAGCTATTGTGACATGATTAGCACAATAAACTAGCATTTATCTTATCATAATGACAAATTACAAAGAAACAAGAAAAGAAAAAAGTCAAGATTTTCTATCTTGACAATTCTTTTTAATCATAAATCAGTGAATTATATAAAGCTTCATTATATGGAGTTTCATGACCTGATTTTCTTGTTCACAAATTAATTGCATATTTTAATTTGTAGCTATCCCACTTTTACTCTTTATTTTTTAGTTTATTGTAATAAAGTATTTCCATAGCTAAACTTCTACATTTTCCTCCTTTGCAATTATAGCTTCTCTTTTCTTTCCTTCTGTACATAGCAAGCCTTCTCAAAACAATGTTATTGTCTTAATGAAATGTTTTCTTATGCATTCAAACAATTCTACTTCAGTATTTCATTTTGCTATATATATTTTCAGTTGTTTTAGTATTCATATATAAAAATGCTTTACTGTGAGATTTCATGGTGTTTTTTTAATTACACAACTAGATTAAAGTAGATAAAGTACAATTAAAGTTCAAGGGTAAAATTAAGTATGGTCTTCTAGTGAGTGCAAAAGTGACCAAAAGGATCAAACCCAGACCTGAAAGTTCTGGAATTATAATTACCCACACCGGTTAGTTGCCACTCCAACAGCGCAGGAGTCTACCTGTCAGCTCGCAGAACTAGTCACACTTAGGGAAAGAGTTTCTTTGTAGGTAAATGTCCAGCCCTTGAGGTTTGGAGGAGTAGGAGGAGGGGGAGGAATAGAAAATGACACACCTGTTCTCATCACCTCCCAGCTGGGCTTTCCTTCTGCCCTGCCATCACCTCGACAACACCCATGTCCTGGTATGCTACTATTGATTTTGTTGGTACAGTGGACAGCAGTGAGAATGCCAAGCACCAAAGTCTGATATGTATTGTTATGTATCTGTGTGTTTTTGAGAGAAATTATTTTTAGAGAAAAATAGAAACTCTTCTGCACTTTTCTTAAATTCCTTTAAGGACTTTCTGCCTTTTCAGTAACACATTACAGTTTCTTTCTGGAATAAAGTTTCCCTTATATCTCTAATGGCCAACTCCCTATTCTGATCTCACCTCTACAGTTACTTTTATAGAGAAATCTTTTTTATACTAGATTAAATAGCCACTATTGCATTCCAGTTTATTTTTCATAGTGCTTTTTATAATTTCAATTTATTGTATTGCTTATATACATAAGTAAGCAAATTCTTCAGTCTATTTCTTTTTGCTATTAGAATGTCACAGTTTAGTTTAATAATTAGAACCTAGTATGGTGTCATAAACAACTGTGTGAATGAAACATCTGTATAACATTTAACTTATTTTCACTATAGTTTTATTATTCCAAAAAGCATATGACATGAATATGGTCTACAGCTTGTAGCATTTTTACTATTTTAATTTATTTTTCTTTGAACTGTCTCAAGGGAGTTCCCCAATACAATTTTTTGATTTATAAATACTTCATAGATTTGTACTTATCCTACTTTTTTCTTTAGTTTGCATAAAAATTAGATCACAGATATATATTATTAGTGTTCCATTTCTATAATTAAATGATTTTTCCTATTACAATAACTTCAATTTTTTATTTTGTAGTGTGCCAAGAAAAAGTATCTTCTAGTTTTATTCTTAAATTTTAGGATAAATTCAATCCTCTGTATTATATATGAGTATATATACTCATATATATAAAGGTCTCTATATAATATGTAATATATAATATATCAACTAATTTCCAAAAATGAGATGTCAAATAATGTTTTAATCATTTATAGTATCACAAATTCACAATGTGTATATAGTATGAATACCCATTTACAGATAAGAAGAGCATAATTTGAAGATGTGAATTCACATCATAGGGTTGTATTCAACCCTATTCTTCGAACACAACTTTCCTACTGCAGATTTTCTACCTATATGGGTATTAGTATATTTCAAATGATTAGTGCGATGATTTGTAATTTTGCCAATATCCCCAAAAACTGTTTAGTTTCAACTTGAATGTCAATAGGAAAAAAGTCTACAACTAAAACCAATGGAAGTTTATGTTTTTATATTATGTTTTAGGCCCATCTCATAACACTGTGTGTCTATTAATACACTTAAATATCTAGTATTCTTAAAGGTTAGTAATATTACAATTTTGCAAATGGGCACACTAAAAAACAGAGGGGTTAAATAATTTCCAAAATCACATAGCAACTAAGTGATAAATTAAGACTTTTATACCCAGCCATTTTTCTCTTAATCACAATCCTATTTATAACAATTGCAAGTTTTGGGCCCGGAGAGATAGCACAGCGGTATTTGCCTTGCAAGCAGCCGATCCAGGACTAAAGGTGGTTGGTTCAAATCCCGGTGTCCTATATGGTCCCCCGTGCCTGCCAGGAGCTATTTCTGAGCAGACAGCCAGGAGTAACCCCTGAACGCTGCCGGTGTGGCCCAAAAACCAAAAAAACAAACAAACAAACAAACAAAAAAAAAACAATTGCAAGTTTACTGTGATTTATATAGTTTATGAAAAGATTTTTTTACCCATATCTACCAAATCTATCTCATCAACACTGTTGAGAAAATGGTAGTTTAATAAACAACTAGTATGACTGTTTTGTATTAAAGGTTTTCCCTAGTTTACTCATGCATAGAACAAGTGACTAAAATCATGTTTAAATTCCTGCTTCTAAAATCTAAATATATTTCTAATTATAGTTATATCTTTAAAATAAATATATTTCTTAAATAATATTTTATTGTATATTATTTTATTAGTATACTGTGCCCTTATAATGTTTCACTTCTTAAGTAATTTAAATGGTTTATTTCATTGCTTAACTTTGATGTTCCTTGAAACTTTTCCTTGCAGTTGAATTGTGATGATTTCCAGAAAGGAGAAAAAGATAAGGATTATTTCTGTGCCTTTGATAATGCAGCTGTTTGTGGCACAAATGGGAAAACATACAGTAACAGATGTGTACTCTGTGCTGAGAATCTGTGAGTATTCTCTGAAACGTGCTTCCTCCATAAGACTCTTTAGAATGACATGGATTCTGTATATGAGACAATTTTACTATAGTTTTTAAGATAACAATCCATTAAGTAGAGACAGTCATTCATGAACTTTCCTAACCACTTCTCTTAAGTAAAAAATATATATCTAGAGACCAGAGCAGTAGCGCAACCAATAGGGCATTTGCCTTGCATGTGCCTAATCTGGGATGGAAGGTGGTCTGATGCCCCAGTGTCCCATATAATCTCCAATGCCAGGAGCGATTTCTGAGCACATAGCCAGGAGTAACCTCTGAACGTCACCAGATGTGGTCCAAACCCCCAAAATATATCTAGTAAAGCTTTATAATTCTGCAAGGAATTCCTTGATGTTATTTTTATTAGATGTATGAATGTTTTTCACTATAAAAGCATGATTCCCTCAACACAAAAATGCATCAGATCCACACAGACACTTGCATACATATTTGTATATTGCCATCTATTTAGCTTCTACTTTATATTTAGAAGTAGATCTTTTTTCACAAAGAATTAATAATCAAATAATAGTATGATTAACATTTATATGTTAGAATAGGTAATTGAAACTTTTAATATTGAACATCTTCCCATCTACTCAATCTTTGTCACATAGTTAGATATTTCTCTGTCCTATATTTTGTCACCATGAGTTCCTTCTCCACCCTCAGTTGAAGGTTTGGTTATCAATTGTCCTCAACCAACAAGATGATAGACCTGTTTTTCAGGTTCTAGCTTGTGACTTCAATCCTAAATTCTACTCTTCAGTTTTTTAGAAACTGAGAAAATCAACCAGTTTTTCTCAGCCAATTTTTGAGAAAGTTTGTAGTAATCTGATGAAATACATTCAAATTATGCCTTTATTCTTCACAAGAAGAAAAAAATAGACATAGGAAATTAAGATTTTTCTATTAGATGTTTATTCTGTAATAGTGATAGGAAAACATTGCATACTTACTTTATATTGTTGCTTAATTGGGAGAGTCCTGTGATTGATTCCTTAAATCTAGTTCAGAGGTACTATCTTTCCCCTAATCTGGTTCATACTTTTTTAACTTTAACTTATTTTTGTTTGTGGGGTCATACTAGCTTTTCTCATGCTTACTCCTATCTCTGTGCTCAGGGTTCACTCATGGTGGGGCACCATACGAGTGCAGAGATCAAACCCAAGTCATCTTAAGCAAAAAATGAGAAAGCCACCATATCATCTCTCTAGCCTTTAGCCTACAAATTGTAACAATAGGAGTCAATTTGCTGGTGCCTTTTAGCACTGCTTACTAGGAAATTTTATAATAATACTGAAATTTAATATTAATAGTTTACCTCCATTAAGTAATTTTGATATAATAAACTCATCTTTATTTTAGCTACTTGTTTTTATTGTTATAGTTATATAGACACTATAACAGAAAACTTCCTTATCTTTATAGAAAGTAGAAAATGTATCTTACATTTATTTATTTATTTTTATTATTTATTTATTATTATATTATTTATTTGTATCTATCTTCAAATATAGTAAAAATTCTTCTTAAATTAAAATTTCATAGACATTTACTCACCTACATAAAAATAAAATATTATCCAGCATAATTAAAATAAATAAAAGTATAATACAATGCTAAATACTATGAATTTGAATTTGCTTACTTGCAACACCAACATAGACAATGAATCCCTTGGAAGACACCTAATATCTAGTAACAAGCCTTACCACCTTTCACTTTCATGATATATATTTTCTCTGGAAAAGGGCTGACATTTTTTTTAAGAATGAGTCCGAATCATATTGTTCTTTGATTCTATTTCTTTGTGTCAAGTTATAAACACAGACTGATTAGAAAATAAAAATGAAAATAGAGGTCAGAGAGATAGTGCAGTAGGCAAGATTCAATCCCTGACACCACATGTGCTCCCCCAAACCCCACCTGGAGTTATTCCTGAGCACTGAAGAGTGTGGCCCAAAAACAAACCAAGAAAAAAAATGAATACAATGTGATAATTGTTTTCAGGAACAAAGGAGAATCACTGTAAAGGTAAGTTACCTTTGAATGAGAAATCAGTGTTAAAAAAATCAAATGAGAAATCCATGTTATTGAACTGCTATATCTCTCCCTTTCAATTCTAGTAAAACCGGGTCTCAAGTTGACATAAAAAGTGAAGGGAAATGTGAGAGCAGTGACCCAGAACAGGTGAGAATGAAAATCACACTGGTGCAAACACTGGGAGAAAGAGAAAGAAGACTTTTATCTGTAACCTTTAGTTCAGGGAGGAGAATCTGGGAGGAAGTAATATTTGCTGTACTTGAATTGGGAAAATCCTTCTTTGGATTAAAGAGAATAGTAAGTGAAATTCAAGCAGATTATTTTGATAATTAGACAGTCTAGCTTTATTATTTCTATGAAAAATAATAAAGAGAATATTAAAATTATTGTATGTGTAATAGAAAGATACCAAACCTGAGTTGAAACTCCAGCACATTGTCAGGTGACCTTGGGTAAAATAATTAACTACATGGTGCTAGTCTTTCCACAGTAAAGAGTAAGACTTGAGAAATTTAAACCAGCTTATTTTTATGATAAAATGCTTTGGACCTATATGGTAGGGGAAACGAGTGTTTTATACATAGCACACTCAACTTTTTCTAGGTGAGTGATTTTCCTAAATTCAGTATCCTTGTTATGTATGTTCCTAGAACGTTCACCTGAAGTTATCAATATATAGAATTTTTTTAGTGATTTGCCATTACATTTACTTATTTTTATTGATTTTATTAAAATATGGTGTATAACAGCATAAAATATTTTAGTTACAATGGCACTGTTTCATCTACCTTGAGATCAATTATTTTTCCACTACCCCAAGTTACTTATCCCTCCCTTCTACTTAATAGCCCGTTTTCAGTTCTGAAACATGACATGCTGCAAGATAAAAACCTGATTGTATTTTAAATGTCTCTTCATTTGAAGATTTTGAGCAAGCTGAGGGCATTCTGACATGGAATAGGTTATCAGTAATAAACAAGTGAGTAAATAGGTTAAGGACTTCTAGACTGAACCACTAACTATAGTTAGTACACTAGATATTGTTTTCGTGACTATTTCTGCTCTCGGGAGCCTAAAACAGGGAAACGGTATAATTTCTGGTATGATATATGAAAGCAGTGTTATAAGCATTTCAAAAAAAATAACTCTAAATTCCTTTCCCTGTCTTTCAGGATATGTGTAGTGCTTTTCGACCATACGTAAAAAATGGAATACTAGGATGCACAAGGGAGCATGATCCAGTTCTTGGTCCTGATGGGAGAACCCATGGAAATAAGTGTGCAATGTGTGCTGAGTTATTGTAAGTACAATTATATATAGTGGGCTTAGGAGGAGGATAAACTTGATTCTTATAAATTCTTTTTTCAGGAAGCATGCAATTGCTTGTCTTTATAATATGAAATATTCTTTGTTCCCAGAGGCTCTAATTTTTTCCTAACTCGCAGAATCAATTAAAGTTTCTTAAATGCAGATATGTTATTAAATTCCAGATTATAATTCTAATTACTTAATAATACACAATATTTTAAAATTTTTAATTGCACTTTCACATGGAAGAATCTAGTTCAGTCATTGGACATGTAATTTTTAGGTAAACAGACAACATGAAATTTTCATTTAAATTCATAATAATTTTATGTTTCTTAATAACTATTAGTTTGAAAGGCAGAACTTTATAAAAGGACAAAATATTGGGTAAATTTTTCTCTGTGTATCACAGCTCTGATCACTGAAATCCAGATATTATTAATATCTAAAAATTATTTATATTCTGACTCTTAAACAATGTAAAAGAGGCTGGAGTGGGTAAGGTGCTTGCTTTGTGTCCCTTCGATTTTGGTTCTATTCTTGGCATCACATATGGTCCTCTGAGCACTGCTGGGTGTAGCATTCAAATAAACAAAAACAGCAATGAATAGGCTCATGAGTCTGTATGCTAGCATTTTGTAAAGTTATCTGTAACATGGAATTTTAGAAATCCAGATAGAGATTTAATTAATCAATTAACTTCACACCTGCCTATGAAAATTCTAATGCACTACTAAATTAATTCAAGAACATCTTGCCAGGTTTTCAAAATAGTGTTTCTAACTAATCTCCGAAGAGAAACTCCATCCAACTTCTAATTTCTTATCTAAAACATATTCAAATTTGAGTATTCATGCCTGTACAGTTATTTTATGCACTACTTTAAACATTTGTTACCTCCCTAATTCCTAGAACTAAGGTGTTTCTCCTTTCTGGATGATACTGAAATTGGTTAATTGGCATTAAAGCACTTAAACGTTCAATGTGGCTTTTATTAATGAAAGTGCTTTCATGTGAAGGCAAACAAATACCTTACAAAGTATGAAAAGCTATTTAGAATCTGATGACATACCCAAAAATACAAGGTTTTTGGTTTCACTCTGCTCTCTGCATTGTTTTAAAGTTCTTGTTTCTGCAAGTTAAAGGGAATTTTCCTGACAGTTTTGTCAGTCAAGAAGTCACACCCATTTGGTCTTACAGAACAAAGCTTCTAATTGACTGTCAGTGAGTCAGTTTCATGTCCTTCCATATTCTTGGTTTGTACTTTCAAAACAGAGAAATGTTTGTCTCCTATAGGTAAATAAGTTTAACATTCGCCAGCATAAGAGATGAAAGTTCACAGAACTGAAACATAGAACTGAATACTGAAATTGTGATCTGACCATAAACTTACCAACTATTTTCTAATCTTAATAGTTTAAAAGAAGCTAAAGAAAACAACAAGAAAGAAAATGAAACCAGAAGTCAGAGAAATGTTGAAAAGGTAAATTACTCACTAGCTCAATTTAGCTCTTATGATCATAAGATCAGAGTTAAAAATCAACATTGAGCTTTTGAGGTTATAGTAGTTATTAAATTTCTCCCCTTAATTAAAAATCTCCCAACTTCACTAACATTAATATTAGTGGATTCAAATTTAAAATAGCACTTGTCATTTAAAGGTAAAGTTTGTGTGTTCTCTTCTTGCTTAAAAAATGAGGGAAAATAAAAGAGTTTATACATATTATATTCTGCTTAATTCTCATCAGACTTGCCCTGGCCTTGACATTAACTCATTTTTCTTTGAATAAATTATTTAAAAATACAACATAATAATTTAGACAGAAATTATCTGAGAGCATCCAACTCTTAAACAATCCTAACTGGTACATGATATGTTTAATTCCATTAACACATATTGAATCTATTAATTTTTTTCATTATGGTTTTATTGGAATACATACATTTAAATAGATCCAGCTTCTGTTTAATTGAAAACGTCAAACAAGAGTCCGAAGTAAAAGTGTAATTAGTAGGTACATTGCTTGCTGTGCATGTAGTCAACCCAAATTCAATCCCCAGCACCATGAGTCTTGCCATAACTAATCCTCGATAGCAGAACCAGGAGTAAACCTTGAGCACCACCAGGCACAATCCCTCATTTCAAAAAAAAGTAAAATGTTAAATATACTTAAATGTTTTAAAATATCTTTAAATTAAGTTTTTTAATCTTTTTAATGATGTAATTTCGCATCCAGTATAAAAATCAATCCTTTTGTTAAAGAGGCATTACTGCCAAGATATTCTAAATTACAAACAATTAAATCTTAGTCTCAGTGCAAGTAATTGTAATTATTTTGCTAAATGACTAACCTTTTGCTAAGAAGTCAGAGCATTGAGTTTTAACTTTAGTTTTGTGAAGTTCTGGGTGTGGAAAATAGCATGTCATTCTCTTTAATTTTCTTAGCAGCAAAATAAGGATTGGAAAATTTTTTTGAATTTATTAAAACTTAGCCTCCTAGTGAAATGGTTTTTCTTCCAATATATGAACTTTGAACAAAGTATATGTCATGTTTATAGATTAAGTAGGACACATTTTTTAGTGGAAGACACAGGTATACTTTTTGTTTAGCTATGAGCTATACTTCCATTTCATAGTTGTATTTCATAAAGAAAATTTCTACCCAAAATAAAATGTTTAAAATTTAAATTTAAAGCACTATGAGATAGTCAGCATTACTATAATTTTTAATTGATGAAAAATAGTTTTGTGGTAGCTGTTAAGTTTCAGTCTGAAATGCTGATACTTGTATATATTGTATTAATGTCACCATTTAAATTTAAAGGTTAATTCTATATTTCACTGTGCAGTTGGCTCCTTTTATTCAAAGTGCAGATGTTCCTTTATGATTAGGCATACCTGAAACTTCTAGGATGCTATAATTAAATGTTATTACCATTAAAAGTATTAAAAGTAAAATATTATTAAAACAAAACAGGTCATCTTGTGACATTTTCTTTTCGCAATAAACAGAGTTCTTTCCCCTTGTCTTTCATCAGTTCTTTTCTCCTGTAGCTGGGATAATTGTTTTTGTGGGATTATTGACCTGGTTATGTTGAATAGGAGGACTGACTTAAGCGTGATGGCTCAATGTCTAATTAATAATTAGGCTATCAGTGGATTGCCCACAAGACTATTTCATCAGAATTTCTTTGGATGAATCACAACTTATAAACTGAAATTATCATTGTTTCTTTTATGAGAATCATTGAGTCCTAATTTTATTACAATGCTATGATCATCAGATGACTGATGTCTGTGTTTGTATTCCTAGATTTTTATACTCAGAGAGTTTGCAGCACACCCATTGTTCTTACTGAACAAACATCTTTTTATTTAGCATTTTCTTTTAAAGTACTCCAATAAAATGTAAGAATTTAAAATACCAGAGAATATTCAACCAAGAAAGTCCTAAATATCATCAATTCCCAAAACATTATGTAAAATAAGGTTATTTTTATGTATTTTTAAACATTTATTTAGGCACTCAGGGGTCTCTCTTGGCTTTGCGCTCAGAAATAGCTCCTTAGCAGGCTCAGGGGATCATGTGGGATGCCAGGAACCAAACCGGGTCCAGCCCAGCTTGGCCACGTGCAAGGCAAATTACCTCCCCCTGTGCTATTGCTCCATCCCCCTATTTTTATGTATTTTAATGTAATAAGGTTATAATGTAAAACAAGAAAATGTTATTTTTAGTCTCCAAGAGAGTTAGAGACAGTCTAGCCATTCAGGTTTTCTGACACTAAATTCATTCTTGATGCTCATGTTTGCCTGAGTAAGGGGGCAGATGAGGGCTATTCAGTTGTAAAAAAGAAAAAAAAAAGGCTGAATAAACATTTTATCAAAAACAGCACACTAAAGTAGTATAATAAATGCTATTATAGTAACAAACCGTCATAAGATGAGTTGATAGATTAAAAATTCCCAAATTTGGGGCCAGAGCGATAGCACAGCAGTAGGGTGTTTGCCTTGCAAGTGGCCAACACAGGACAGCCCTTGGTTCCAATTTTGGCATCCCATCTGGCCCCTACCTGTCAGAGTGATTTCTGAGCTCAAAGCCAGAAGTAAACCCTGAGCATCTCCAGGTGTGACTCAAATGCCTCCCCCCCCCCAAAAAAAAAAACCCAAATTAACCAAACATTTGGTATTTATTACTATATAAAAACATAAATATATTGAAAATATGGGTCTTTATATAATCCAATAATATAATAAAAATGATGCATGGTATAATACCTAACTATATTTTATTTATTTAAATTTAGACCTCATCAGGACTTGCCGTCTGCAGTGGCAGCAGCAAAAAAAAAATTTAGATCACATCAAATAATAGAACTTTCAAAATCTAGAGATAAACTGAAGGTTTTGAACACAAATCAAAGTGTCAGGGAATCTAGATATGAATCTCTCTTGGATTTTTATATAATTTTTATATAAATTTTGATATATATTCATATTTTAGGCTATCTAAAAATATATCCGCCTTAGTTTTTTGTGCCTCTTCTTAAATTTTGTTTGGGTCATACCCTAGTGGTGCTTAGCTTACTCCTGGTTTTGCGCTCAGGTATCACTCTTGGTAGTGCTCAGAGATTACTGAGGGGATTACTGCTTCACTGGGGGATCAAACTAGTTTTTATTGTGCCTTTTCTAGTACATCTAGAGCAAGACAAGCCAGTAACCCCTGTTCAATCTCCCTACCCCAGAATTTCAATCTTGAAGACCTGTTTATTTAAGGTGCCAAATGAAGGAAATTTAGCATCACTCTGTCTGAGATTTACACCTACAAATTTATATGAATTATCAATAACAAAGTAAATTATTAACAAAGTAAATAAAAATTACCCAAAAGGGAAGCATGCAGAAGTAAAGCATGATTCTACTTGATACAAATCAAGATCAAGAGACTTTCAAATATTAAGCTTCACAGATTCCATCTTTCTCACTGGTAACATAGGAAAGAGATCTTGGCTACTACGTTTTATTTAGCTTTTGTTGAAGCTCAATCTTATTTAAGTGAAAATTTCATAGATTTAGAAGTAATAAGGAATTACTTTTAGGAAATACTTCTTTAATCTTATTCTTATTTTAGAGTCTTTCCCCTTTACTAAGTGTCCCCACTAACCAAATTCATTCACATTATTGTGCACTTTATAAATATCATTTAAATATGATGTTCTCTGACTATAAATTCTTGATTAGATTACAAAAAGGCACTCAGTATAATTATTTCTATTTTTAAAGGCTCTTTGCAAAGAATATGAAAATCAGGTGAGAAATGGAAAACTGTTCTGTACACGGGAGAGTGAACCAATCCGTGGCCCTGATGGCAGGATGCATGGCAACAAATGTGCCCTGTGTGCTGAAGTTTTGTGAGTACAGATAAGTTTTGCTCATAGTGACACTACAAGTAGAAAGAGGTGGAGTGGGATAATAAGTGAGAACAGTATTGAGGGAGACCTTTATTGATAATTTTAGTTTATTCCAATTTAAAAAGGGACTTAAAGTTGATTTCTACTAGGCCTCTGGAAGCCTTCCTAATTTTTCCACCTATCTCTCTATAACTCTATTTTAATGTTGCAATTTGAAACATCTATAGTTATCTGTTTCTTTCCCCTTTTCCTCTAGCCAAAAAAATTTTTTCAGAGAAAAAAGGAAGAAATCTCTGAGAGCAGTTGATGGTAGAAGAAAAACCAACGTAAGGATTTGTTTAATGACTTGTATAATTTGTGGTATGTGTGTGCATGGTATTCTAGAATGCATTACCAATAATGGTTCATTTCTTTCCATCAATGGTAGATTTTATGGAAAAAATATATAGTAATAAATTTATAACATTGAAAAATAATGGTGCACTATAATATTTACAGCTATGTAAGTTAATTAAGTACAGATTAGAAAAATGTATTCTACTTTTTAAAACAAAGATTATATGTAAAAATACTGTCTTCTAATTTAAAAGTTGATATGTATTCTTCAAATATATGGCAATGGGTCATTTTGAGTCAGCTTTTTATTAAAAGCAATGCAAATATAAAAGTTTAATATGTATCTTCAAAATAATATGATGTTCTACCTTTTAAACATCTGCGAACTAGTCATATGAACTAACCATTTATCTGTTTTCACTCTCTTAGTTTAGATGTAAATAAATTTTCATTTTTTTGCATTGATGTATTTGCATCATTCTTCCTGGCATATCTTTTCCTAGTTAACATCATTCTCAATCTTTAAGTTCCTATTAATCACCCATAGTATTTTCAGTTATGTAGGAGGTATGTCCATAAACCAAAAACACTGATAATTCTTTATTTGAAGAACCTATATTGACATTCTATAGAATAGTTAGACCTTTATACTACCTGAAGAAACCTTATGTAATACAATCTTTACAGAGAGTTTTCCTGTATTTTGAATTATATAGATCAGTTTCATAAAATGTATCTCTCCATTATACCACCTTCTGCCTTCATGAAATTCTTATTGACTAGAATTCATTTCAATTGCCTTATTCCTTTTTATTCTAGTTTTACAGTAAGTATTTTTATTTTTAATTCTTAAGTGAACCTTACATATACTTTTATTTCCAAATATTTAGTTACTACATTTTCATGCCTCTCTTCATTTGTTAAATTTTCATTAGTTTTGTTAGTTTTGTTGAAATCTTCTACACCATTGAATGGACAATATTTTTCAAATTATTATGCCTTTTTCTACCAGAAATGTCCATTTTCTCACTTTCTAAGAATATATTACTATCTTCAAAATGCTTTTTGATCCTTTCTAAACCTTATTTTTATGGACACATCTTCAAGAAAAACTCAAACAAAAGCCCATCACTGACCTACCACATACTGTTCTTTCCTTTGTGTGTATAAAAACTTACTCAAGATCAGTTATATCCTTTAACTTTTAACATTGAAATTAGTTATCTTTTCCATTTGACTGATAAAATATTTAAATTATATTATATTTATACCCTCTTAAGTTATTAAATAGGTAAATGGAGGAATATGACTAAGAGTAAAATATTACAACACTTTTAAATGGCCCTAAATTCTTGGAGTTTTATTATCCTTAATGAATCTTTTAAAATATCTTTTATAAAGATTATAAAATTTATAAATTTAAGTAAATTTACAGAGTCAACAGCTATAAATTATCTTATTTCCAAAGTTCAAGGACCTCTGTGCTGACTATGAGAATCATGAACATTGTACGAAAGAAAGAGACCCTGTGCGTGGTCCAGATGGGAGATTGTTTGGCAACTTGTGTTATATGTGTCGAGATTTCTTGTAAGTATAGGAGGAAAACCATATAGAAAACTATAATAAAGCCTGTTTTTATAGCTATAATAATTATGACTTGAAAAAAGGAAAGTAAATTGTACTGGGAATGTTAGTGATGTAATTAGTAACAAAGCCTGAGTCTTTTTGTACTAAATATCTGGTTTCCCTGTTATGCATTCTCTTAGCAATGGTACATTCTGACACATTCCAGTTTGTACAAATATAAATATATCCCTCACTGCTATGACCATACATACAAATTTACTCTATTAGTTATAGTCACTTCAATTTTATCAGGGATTTATTATATGTTAGTCTAATGGAAAAATTAATAAATTAAAACAATAGCTGCTGATAAAATTACTGAAAACCTTTATAAAATTATAAGCAAATATTATAGAATATGATTTTTATCAGGTTAGAGCTGAAAACTTTAAATTTGGAGCTGCATTAGTGTTTTTCGTGCTGAACTCAGATTTAGTATTTAACTATAGAATCAGTGGTCAGTTGAAGCTGTAGAGGGTTCAAATATCAATTAACTGATATACCAAATAATTCTATTATACAAAGCAAATGTAGGCTGACTTAGGTATTAGTATATGCAAATCATTGTCTCTTTTCCATCTACCCTGCAGTTTGCCTTTTTATATAATGAAAGTAAATGTAAGCAATGTGTTTACAATGAGATTTAAAAACTATGGTATACATTATGGTTCAGATTATGCACTTTCAAGAAAAGAACTGGATTAATTGTAATCAGATTCTGAACATTCAAAACTACTCTTGGTCTTTTTTTTTCTTTCTGGGAGAATTAGTGTGCTTTGTTAAACAATTAGTGTGCTTTCTTAAAACCACTGTCTGCCTTGAGGCATTTCTATTCTAGTTTTGGCTCATCTTCCATGTGCTTTAAGATTGTTAATAACGGCCCGAAGAGATAGCACAGCGGCATTTGCCTTGCAAGCAGCCGATCCAGGACCAAAGGTGGTTGGTTCAAATCCCGGTGTCCCATATGGTCCCCCGTGCCTGCCAGGAGCTATTTCTGAGCAGACAGCCAGGAGTCACCCCTGAGCACCGTCGGGTGTGGCCCAAAACCAAAAAAAAAAAAAAAAAAAAAAAAAGATTGTTAATAACTCATTTCTGACTTGTTAAGATTTGGTATATGTGGCAATGGAAGAGTTACAGTATTAAAATATCTAAATTCGGAGCCAGAGATAGTAATAGTGCCAAGGGTAAGATGATAGCCTTTCTTGCAGTTACTAATCTAGGTTTGATTCCAAGATCCTCATATGGCCTGCCATGGACCTACCAGGAGAAATTCCTGAGTCAGGAGTAAGTTCTGAACACAGACAGGTGTGGCCTCCAAAATCAAAGAAAATATATATTTTATATAATAAAACTAGTTAATAAGCAGAGATGCATTGCGGCTATTGGGAGATTATAAAAATTACATCTCGATCTGGTACTTAAAGTAGGAAAAAACTACTTCAAAATGTTGATTTGTTTATGCATGATTTCAATAACAAAATAATATATCTGTCTTCCTAAACAAGAGTACTAAAAAGGTACTCCATGTCTTTTGACCTTTGTTTCAAAGGATGCTTCTATTTTTATATATGCCCAAAGTCTCTGAAAGTGATTTAGTCTGATAGAAAACCATTTAACATAATCCATTTGTCCATGGGATTGACCTTAGAAGCAGTGAAACATTTAGTAAGTGAAAGTCAAGATGACAATCAAGGAATCTGCATAATAAAAGTTAAAATGAGCATAATATGAAAAGATAAATGTGCTAAGAGATTTTCTATTTTTTCTTTATGCCACTCATAAGAATGGTTTATCATAATTTGAAAAAAATCCATATTTATTGAAAAGAAGAACATAAATATCAGCATTGGAAATACAGACAATGGGTTTGAGAGGTCACAGGAGGAGAGATTTAAGAGCAAAGGTAGAAGCAGTCTGCCAAATAATTTTGGGGTTGTGTTTTGCTTTAACCAATGTGTGCCTAACACCTTGCACTAATTTTCTTCTGTGGGGGACAGGTCTTTATCTGGGGGAAACCTGCTCGTGATCCCCCTCATCCTTCCATGGGAGACTTCATGGTCACCGCCCTAGAGGCTTTTAGTCAGCGGTCCTATGTCTGAGGGAATATTCAGATTGCTCCAATGAAAAGAGATTTAGAGATATAGAGAGCCGGAGGAGAAGGAAAGGCAGGAAAGTGAGTTAAGAGTCCCAGTTGCCCACCACCCCAAAACCCAGAGAGAGAGATTGCTAATTGGTAATGCAAAAGCAAATTGGATTTATTACCTGAGCGCCAACAATTCCTACAGTCTACAGTCTCCCGATGACGCAGGCTGGTCTGTGGACCCCGAAATGAGGAAGCACAGAGTTTATAAAGGATTCCATAGGCTTAGCAACACAAGAATCTCATGTTGCACACAGATGCATTAGTTCAAAAGTGACAAATAGCAAAGAGAGCTTGTCAGAGGAAAAAAGGTGCCAACCTTGTGACAATCTAGGGTCCTCATTGTCCGAGATCTGATCTAGATATCAATTTTGCTGCTAACAGATATTCTGAGAGGAGACCTTGAAAGGCCGCTATCTTGCCCTTGAATTCCCGCAGAAAGGATACAGTCTTATATCCCCATTTAAACATTCAAAAGATACCATTCCCCCAAGAAGGAGGATTATCGAGCAGAACAAGTGATTGTCCTGCCTGTCATGCGCTGTGCTGTGTCAGGCTGCAATTCTGGTGTTCAATGCTCTCTAACGGAACCTTGTTTGGCCACCATGCAAGTCAAACACCCTACCTGCTGTGATACCCAAATATTGCTTTGCAAATATTTGTGTTAATTTAAACATATGTTTAAACTTAGATCAATTTTCTCACAAAATATGGAATCTCACAATTTCAGTTTCTCCTATCAACAGTAAGTTATCTTATTTCAATAGTTATCTCTGATTTTATCACTTATATTATGGGTTTGTCAGCAAAGACAATTGAATCTGAAAAATTATTTTTCTTTCATAGACAATTTGTGCACAATTTATAACATATGCAAACAATATTTTCAAAATTTAAATTTTTAATTTGATCAAGAAATAAATTCACAAATACATTTTTCTATTTAATACAATTTAATGTTTTGTATCATAGATGCTATTATTCAATAGGTCTAGCCCACTGAATTCAATTTCAAATGGCATTTTATCTAATTTGCTTTCAATAATCACTTTCATGTCATTTACATCACACACCTATTAATTTTGGTGCCTAGGATATCATCCAGGCCCTTATACATATGAGGCACTTGTTCCACCTCTGAGCCAAGCCATACTTTTGACCTATTTTGGAGATCTATTTTCAATTATGATTGCAATTTTGATGATAGCAGTCACTGCAATAACTTTTATCAATAGTTTTATTATGTACTAGATAGTTGATCTAATTGGTCTACACATACGGTATTTTTTAATGTTTGTAACAGTCCTATGCAAAAAGTATCCTTATAATCCTAATCTTTCCCCATTTAAAGATGAGAAATATATGAAAAAATTAAGATAGAAAAGATAGTATAGGGAGTAAGACACTTGCTTTGCAATTGGCTGATCCTGGTTTAATACCTAGAGGAGCAGAACTACAAGGATTTCTGAAGAAAGAGCCAGGAGTAAATGCAGGGCAATGCTGGTGTTGGCCCACTCTCCCACGCCAAACTCATGTTCTTCAGACAAACTGAATGGAGAATACTTTCTTTTCTTTTAACCACCATATGGCAGTGCCTTACAGAAGCTAAATATTACCATCATATTGTAATTGAGGATGCAAAAGAACCAGCAAATTATTTTTATTGTACTCAAATTACTGACAGTTTAAGTAGGTATACTCATTAAACAAGATACTTTTTCTTGAGTCAGTGCTCATGAACTGAGATGAGCTATAGAATTTTATTTTCCAGTAAAACTACAAAGTATAGTTACTTGAGAAAAGTAAAACTAATAAAATGATCAGTCAATGAATGTTACTTACTGAATGTTAATCTTACTGAATTAAGATCCTTTTTTTTTCTTCCATTTTCACCCATTTCTTCTAGTCTACAAGAAAGAAAAAGATCAATTGCTAAAAGAAAAGCAGCAGAGGTAATTTTCATCACATGATGATAGCCACATTCTGACATTTTTCTAGCATAAATATTTTCCTGTTTGACTTAGTTGCTAGAAATAAAGGAAAGTTTTAATGTGAAAATATCATCTTAATAGTAAGAATTTTGCTGTTTAAATTTTTATGTTTACTTCACAAATATGAGTGTTAACTTACTATGTATAAGGTTCTCCCTTATTTTACTCTTGTTGGATTTCTGATATCAGGCATAGAATGACAAAATCAACTTTTGAATTAAATAATATCACTGACATATTTATATCTCTGTTACAAATAGAATACAAAACTGAAATTAGTTTAATTCATAAAATACAAATAATAAGATAATACATATTATTATATGTATATGTATTATTATAACATATATACATATAATACCACATTTTATCTTTATCACCAACTAAATAATGAGGATATACTAATATTATCTCTCTTGATTAACATTATTATGCAAATTTTTGGCTTTCTAGTTATTTCTTTTCCTTTCTTTTTCCTTCTTTTCTTTTCTTTCTTTTTTCTATTTTTTTTTTTTGTGGGGCCACAACTGGTAATGCTCAGGGGTTACTCCTGGCTATATGCTCAGAAATCACCCCTGGCTTGGTGGACCATATGGGATGCTGGGGGATAGAACCGCAATCTGTCCTGGGCTAGCACGTGCAAGGCAGACGCCTTACACCCTGCCCTACCACTTCGTCCTAGCTTTCTAGTTATTTCTAATATACTAACTCAATAGATTCTGGTACTTCTCATATAATAACTATATATAAAATTTATTTTCATTTATTTTATTTTCCTAAAAATAATTGCAAAAATATCAGCCTGTCAATATGGGATATGTTTGGCACAAGTTAAATTGTTATTCTAGAGATATTATTAGCATAAATGTTTTCCTAATTAACTTCAATGCCATAAATAGAGAAATTAAATGGTATTAAGGTAATAATATAAAGTATCAAATGCTTTAGCTTTAAATGATGCACCTGCTCAGCAGCTTTTTTTCTTTTCTAATACTGTTCTTTTTAATCATTAGAAACAGCGTTGTTATATTTTTGTCCAACATATTAATTTTCTCCTAACTCTATCTAGATATTATTTAAATTGAAACATACCATAATATAAATTTAAAGTACGCCACATAGATATTTGTTACACTATATTCCAAAATAATTATTACCATAGTAACAAAATGACAAATTATACAATAGCCATTTTTTCTGTGCAGTGAGATTATTTAAATTTTACTTAGCAATTTCCAAATACACAGGTATAATTTTATTAAATCTCAAAACCACTCATCTTAAAAGTAGAAGTTGTACTCTTTTACCAGATGTTCCTGACTTTTCCTTCCTCACTCCCATTTCTACTAGACATCATTCTCAATTCTTTTATTCTAATTTGGGATTTTTTACAAGATTGTACATGTGGGATAATTTAGTATTTTCTTTTTTTTTTTTTCACTGAGAATCAAGCTCCTTGGTTCATCCATGTAGAGATGGTGGGGGGGAATTCTTCTCTCATGATAACAGCAATATAATTATTTTATTCAGGAAGAGTCCCTAACCTAAAATACTAAAAGTTTTGGCTTTCATAGCTCTTAGAGTCTTTGATATTTAACAGATATATATCTTATACTAGATTTTACAAATTTTGTCAGTCTTCTGTATTTAGATTATAAAAACCTCAAAGACATTTTTTAATTTTTTGATGTTTTTAATTTTTTAATTTTTATATTATTTTTATTTAAGTGCCTTGTTTACAAACATGATTGTAGTTAGGTTTCAGTCCTAAAAAGAACACCCCGCTTCACCAGTGCAACATATCCATCACCAATGTCCCCATTTTAAAGAAAAATGCATAACATAGCTGACATAACTGATCTTAATACATTTGTTTTAAGATGATAGAAAGCAAAGTTATTAAAAATAGAAATAAAAACTAAAATTATAAAATGTAAAAGAAGGAAAAAGAAAGAGGAAAAAGTTCAGTAGCAAGTATATTTTTGAAAATTATTGTAACTCCAATAAAGTCATTAATACGATAGCAGAAGGCTTAGTAAGCTCTTTTTAAAAAAAAAAAAGAGATTTAAAAATGCAATAAAAAGGTGTGGGGGGCAGTTGTTCTTATCATAGGTACAGCAAAGTATGAGGTAAATAGAAAGGAAAAACTGGGAGACCTTACCCATGTATTACCAGTATTCTGGCATAAGGCTAACTCCAGGCTCCAGAAATACTAGGTTGTTCAACCCCAAAGTCATTCTTTGTGGTCCCAGTAAAAGCTCTTCACAATCAGAAGATTGTTGCTGTCAGGTTTCCGTAGTTAGATATCCTGATTTCTGTACAGATCCTATGTCGAAGTCAGGGTGACATGGAGAGTCTTCTGGTTTGATGATGATAAATATAAACAGAAATACATTTAACCAGTTCTTAGTTCATAACTTTTGATTTGCTGCTGAATGTAATAATCTTTCTTCTTCTCACCCTATCATTTATCTTATTATTCATGATAAATCAAGCTGAAGTGCACATAGAAAACTGCTTTGAGAAAATATTGTCTTCATTTGTCAGGAACTTTGCAGTGAATTTCGCAGCCACGTACGAAATGGAACACTCATGTGCACAAGGGAGAATGACCCTGTTCTTGGTCCAGATGGCATAAAGCATGGAAATAAGTGTGCCATGTGTGCAAGTGTATTGTGAGTACCTTCTTCATCGCCTCCTGAATCTCTTTTTCATTGAACACTCAGTCTCACCTCTTAAGAAATGTATATATTTTTGGTTTTAAGCCAGGTATTTCTATAAGCACAAGAACAAGACAGTAAATGACATTAACTCATGTATAACTTTTTATTCTTTACTCAAATACCTCTCCTACTTGCCATGAGAAAAATACTTGTATTCAAAATCTTAGATGCTTTTAAGCCTTGTTAGTCATCATTATAATTGACAGCAGAAAATTGATGTAAATGAGATTATGTCTTTTTTTTTTTTTTTTTTTTTTTTGGTTTTTGGGCCACACCCGGTAACGCTCAGGGGTTACTCCTGGCTATGCGCTCAGAAGTCGCTCCTGGCTTGGGGGACCATATGGGACGCCGGGGGATCGAACCGCGGTCCGTCTCCTAGGCTAGCGCAGGTAAGGCAGGCACCTTACCTCGAGCGCCACCGCCCGGCCCCGAGATTATGTCTTAATTATCTTTCCTGCCTCTGACATTTTAAAATTAAATTATTATATATAGATATTGGTTGAGGGAAAGTCAATTTGACAAAGGTCTTTGGGTAACACATGAATGTGTTCTGAAAAAAAAGAATAGAAGGTATTATATTTATTCTTTCAATAATATTATGTATGCAAGTTAAATAAATATTTTATGGGTCTCTTAATGTAGCAGATAAAACCCTGGGCTGCAGGCTTTGTAATTAATGTTTTTTAAAATGCCATATTTTAAAAAGAGATTCAGACCTTCAAGCCCATTATCTCTGCTGATTGGGCCTTAAGTAAAGGAAATATGTGCACCCAGTAAGGGACCAGAAAAATATTGAATACAATTTTTGACAAAGCTGAAAAAAGCAATCAATAGCAAGACAATAGTGGTATATCTCAACACTGCCTTGACACCACTTGATAGGTCAACCAGACTGAAACCCAACAAGAATATACTAGCTCTGGATATAATAGCTCTGAAAAAATATAGTAGCTCTCTTTTCATATATATATGTATATGTATCTGCATATACATACATATATATATATAGCACTGCATCCCCAGAAAACTGGATACACATTCTTCTCCAATGCACATGGGTTATTTTTTTATCACGTGCTGGCCTATAAAATGTATCTCCATAAAGTCAAGAGGATAGAAATTGTACAGACTACCTCCTCAGATCACAAGGCACTGAAATTAGAAGTGAACTACAAAGACACACAGAAGAAAAAAAGGTAATACCTGGGTCAGAGGTAAAATCAAAGAGAAAATCAAAACATTCCTAGAAACAAATGACAATGAAGACACAAAGCCTCAGAATGTATGGGCCACAGACGTACTTATAAAATTAGAAAATGGTCAACAACAACAACAAAACAGAGAGAAGGAAATAAAAAGCTTAGAGCAGAAATCAATGAAGTGGAAATTCAAAAACAATCTGAAAGATCAATGAAAGCTAAAGTTGGTTCTTTGAAAAATTTAACAAGATTGATAAACCACTAGCAAAACTCACAAAGAAAAGAAGAGAGAGAAATGTAATAAACTGGATTAAAAATGAAAATGGGGGAAATCACTTCAAATACATCACAGATTCAAAGGGTAATCAAAGAAGACTTCGAGAAACTGTGCCATAAAACATGAGAACCTGGAAAAATAGATAAATTCTTGGACTTTTATACTCTTCCACTGTTAAATCAGATTTATCTAGCATATCTAAATAGACCCATTACTACTGAGGAAATTAAAATGGTTATCAAAAAGTCTTCCACAAAAAAAAAAATCCCAGGCCCAAATGGCTTTACTACCAAATTATTTTAAACTTTTTTTTGAGGCGCTACTACCAATTCATCTCAGGCTCTTTCATGAAATAGAAGAAACAGGAACAATCCCAAATAATTTTTATGAAGCCATTATCAACCTGATATCAAAACCAGACAGATATTCTGCAAATATATACTACAGACCAATATTCCTGATGAACACAGATGCATAGATCTACAACAACATTCTTGCAAATAATATCCAGCACTTCATCAAGAAGGTAATACACCATGACAAAGAGATTTTATTTCAGGAATACAAGAATGGTTTAACATTCATAAATCAATCAACATATACATCATATCAAGAAAAAATAAAAATGATATGATCATATCAATAGATGCAGAGAAAGCATTTAATAAGGCCCAATACCTATTCTTGATTAAAAAAAAAACTGTCATCAAGATTGAAATGGAAGAAACTTTTCTCAATATAGCCAAGGCCATTTACCACAAGCCAATGGCAGATATAATTAGAAACCTTTCATCTAAAATCTGGCCTAAAACAAGGCTGCCCTCTCTCATCACTCCTATTCAGCACAGTGCTAGAAGTTCTTGCCATAGTGATTAGGCAAGAAAAAGATATCAAGAGCACACAGATTTGAAAGGAAGAAAACAAGCTTTTACTGTTTGAAGATGGCATGATACTATATTTAGAAAAACCCAAATATTCTACCAAAACATTTCTAGAAACAGTATATACATATAGCAAAGTGGCAGGCTACAAAATTAGCATGTAAAAATCAATGGCCTTTTTGTACACCAATAATGATATAGAATAAATGGTCATTAAAAACAACCCCATTCTCATTAGTTCACACAAACTCAAATATCTTGGAGTCAACTTAACTAAAGAGGTGAAGGTCCTATACATAGAAAACTTAAAAACTCTGCTTCAAGAAATAAAAGAAGACATAAGGAAATGGATACACATACCCTGCTCATAGATTGGCAGGAGTATCATCATTAAAATGGCAATACTCCCCAAAGACTTGCATAGATTTAATGCAATCCCTCTAAAGATACCCATGACATTCTTCAAAGAATTGGATCAAACACTCCTGAAATTCATCTGAAATAATAAACACCAAAGAATTGCTGAAGTGATCCTTTGGGAAAGGCATTACTTTCCCCAATTTTAAATTGTATTACAAAGCAATAGTTATTACAACATTATGATATTGAAATAAAGACAGATTTTCAGATAAGTAGAATAGACTTGAGTGTTCAGAGAATGTTCCCCAGACATACAATCAATTAATCTTTGATAAAGGGGCATGAAATGCAAAAATGGAACAAGGAAAGCCTCTTTGACAAGTGGTGTTGGCCCAACTGGTTAGCCACTTGCATAAAAGTGAACCCATGCACAAAGGTAAAGTTCAAATGGATTAAAGACATTAAAAAACAATCTCCCATTCACATTAGTGTCACACAATCTCAAATACCTTGGAGTCAACTTAACTAAAGTAAAGAGGTGAAGGACCTATAGAAAGAAAACTACAAAACACTGCTTCAAAATAAAAGAGGACACAAGGAGATGGAGACACATACCCTGCTCCTGGGTTAGGAGGATTAACATTATTAAAATGGCAATACTCCCCCAAAGCCTTGTACAGTTTTAATGCCATCCCTCTAAAGATACCCATAACATTCTCAAAGAAGTAAATCAAACACTCCTGATATTTATTTGGAACAATAAACACCCATGAATAGCTGGAGAAACCCCTGGGAAAGGTTTTACAGGAGGCATTACTCTCTCCAACTTTAAATTTTATTGCAAGGCACTAGTCAAAAAAAACAGCATGGTATTAAATTAAAGACAGAACCTCAGATCAGTAGAATAGACTTGAATATTCAGAGAATGTTCCCCAGACATACAATCAATTAATCTTTGATAAAGGGGCATGAAATGCAAAAATGGAGCAAGGAAAGCCTCTTTGACAAGTGGTGTTGGGACATCTGGTCAGCTACATGCAAAAAAGCAAATACACCTCTATTTAACACCATGCACAAAAGTCAAATCCGAATGAATATATAGAACAACACAGAGGTAAAACACTCCATGACATCTCCAAGGAGAAAATAGCACTCTCCAAACAAGTGGAAGTGGAGATAAACATATGGGATTATATTATGCTGAGAACCTTCTGCACCTCAAAGGAATTAGTGACTAGGTTACAAAAGCAGCCCACATAATGAGAGAAACTATTCACCCAATATTCGTAGAATAAGGGGCTAATATCTAAGTTATACAAGGTACTGGCTGAATTTAACAAGGAAAAAACTTCTAACACCATCAAAAAATGGGGAGAAGAAATAAACAGAAACTTCCTCAAAAAAGAAATACATATGTCCAAAAGGCACATAAAAAATGCTCTTCATCACTTATCCTCAGGGGAATGCAAATCAAAACAGTGAGATACCATCTCACACCACAGAGACTGCCACACATCACAAAAAACAAGAACTATCAGTGCTGGTGGAGATGTGGGGAGAAAGTAACTTTCATTCACTGCTGGTGAGAATGCTGCCTGATCCAGCCTTTATGGAATACAATATAGAAATTCCTCAAAAAACTGGAAATTGAACTCCCGGGTAGACAACTCCTAGAGATATACCCTAGGAACACAAATTTACAATACAAAAATGCCTTCCTCACACCTATATTCATTGCAGCGCTACTTACAATTGCCAGAATCTGGAAACAACCAAGATACCCTTCAACAGATGAATAGCTAAAGAAACTGTGGTACATATACACAATGGACAGCCGTCAGGAGAGATTAAGTCATGAAATTTTCCTTTACGTAGATAGACATGGAAACTATTGTGCTGCGTGAAATAAGTCAGAGGTAGAAAAATAGATACAGAATAGTATCTCTCATCTATGGTTTTTAAGAAAAATTAGAGTCATTATTGTAATAATACCCAGCGACAATTAAGATGAGGGCTCGAAGGACCAGCTCATGATACGAAGCTCACCACAAAGAGTGGTGAGTACAGTTAAAGAAGTAACTACACTAACAACTATTATGACAATGGTTATTATTATTATTATTATTATTATTATTATTATTATTATTTTGATTTGGGGGCCACACTTGGTGATGCTCAGGGTTACTCCTGGCTATGCGCTGAGAAATCGCTCCTGACTCAGGGGACTATATGGGACTTGGGGGATCAAATCCAGGTCCATTCTGGGTCAGCCACGTGCAAGGCAAATGCCCTACCTCTGTCCTATCAATCCTGCCCCTGTCATGACAATATTAATGAGTGAGAGAAGTAGAATGCCTGCCTCAATACAGGCAGGAAGTGGGAGAGGAGGATGAAGAGAGGCATTGCTGGTGATAATGCTACACTGGCGAGGGGGGTGTTTTTTCTTATGACTGAAACCTAATTACAATCACATTTGTAATCATGGTGCTTAAAGATATTATTTTAAAAATAAAATAAAAAATAAAATTAAAAGTGATAATAAAAATATAAAATAATAAATAAATAAATAAATAAAATCAGGCTTTTCTCTTACATCTCAAAGCTATGCTAATTTTTAGATAAGATGGAATATATGCTATGGATATTTCCAGGTTAAATAACAAGAAAAAGAAGATTGTAAGTCTCTTATTTTTGTTGGACTACTTCATACTTTTTGCACTGCTTGAGAAACAACACTTCAAAAGAAAAAAATGAAAAATTATATTTTATATGTATCTTTTATCTATTGCAGCAAACTTGAAGAAAAGAATAAAAACAATGGCAAGGAAGAAAGGGAGAAAGTTGAGGCTGATAAAATTAAGAGAGAAGTACAGGTAGGTATTTTAGACTGACAGTACCATGTAAGTTTATTTCTCTAGGTGAGAAGAAACCCACCTAGAGTTTTTTCTCTAGCCCAACCTGCAATCCCAGCACCCTAAGCAATTGTGAATTGAGAAATATTTGAATCCTCTTATAAACCAAGATCCCTTCTGTAATAATTTAATTTATGCATGCCAAATCTGACCCAGTTGTTTATGCATTTTAGGGGCAGTCAATCTCTCTTTACCCACTAGTCTGAAAATTATATTTTTACATATTATTATATATTTCCAAGAAACAGGTATATGCTTATGGTTATCTTGATTAAGTAAAAACCATTCAAGACATATTTCAATATTTTGTCTATACATATATATACATCTATATATATACATATATATGGGTGTTTATTTAAAAAAAAAACTTAACAAAAGGACCTAAGGGAGAGCAAAAGAGCATGTACGGAGACTGTAGTTATACCCATGACAGTATACTTCAAGGGAGAAAAAACCCTGTATCCCTTAAGCCAGGGGAATTCCCTTTCTAATCTCCCCAATTTTTACTGTGCCTATGCAAAAAAAAAAAAAATAGCACAAATTAAAATTTTTTGTAAATGTTGTTGCTTGTTTTATTTTATTTTATTTGTTTGTTTGTTTGTTGGCTTGTTTTTTTCTTTTTCTTTGCCTTTTTTTTCGTTTCCCTGTGCTTTAATTCGTCTTTATTTCAGAACCATGGTTAGTGTTTGGTTGTTGTCTTTATTGCTGTGGTGCTTTTCAGGTCTTTCGTTTGTTTGTTTTTGTTTTGTTTGTGGGGGTTGATTTTTCTTGTATTATTTTTATGTTTTTCTTTCTTTTCCTTTTATTTTCTTAAACTGATATTTATAGTCTCTAGAAGGACTCCTCCCGTTTTTAGCTTGTTTGAATTTTTGGCCCCCTTTTTCTTTTTTCTTTTTTTTTTTTTTTCCTTACTTTCAAACAGAACCACATAACTTGAACCATCTTGTTCTGCCTCACAAATTGAGTGGGAAATAATGGAGGGCACCAAGACCAAACAGTCATATGAACATTGAGTAGAAATAAAAAATGATCAGACTTGAACACCAAAACCAAAGCCAACTACAACAGAATCGATACTCAATCTACTACAGGCTAGACACAGAAGGGACCTAGCAGCCTGGGGGTCAAAGAAGGGGCAATATGGGATGCAAGCTGGGAACAGGAGTGGAGGGAGAACAACATTGGTGTTGGGAATTCCCCTGGTTCAGTGTCACTGTGTACCTGAAATACTACTGTGAATGATTTGTAATCCACTTTGGTCAAAATAAAAATTATTAATATAAAAAAAAAACCTTAATATCAACAACTACTAGATCTTAAGGCAAGGAGTCCTCCCAAAGGAGTGCTGAACAGATCCAGTAGCAGTACTGAAAATAATTTGCCTTGCTGTTCAAGGTCTGAAGTTTTAATGTTTAAGTTAAAGATGCTATATTCCAATATTGGGTACTATTAAGTTTAACCCAGCAGTTCTTGGGAACCAATGAATTAGGGTCTTTACATACAAGGCATGTGCTCAAATCCTTTGAGATTTCTATCTAGCCCCAAATACTAGTTTTTAGACACATTTTATCTATGAGATTTTGAAGAACTAATTAACAGAATCTTTAAATGTTGTCTTTGCATTCTTAACACATGACAATGATGAAATCTTTGTAACTTAGTTTTCTCATTTATAAGAATGTTATTACTTAGTTTTCTCATTTATAAAATTTGAGCTATCACTATATGTAATTTATGTCTGTATAATATAATACATTTTTATTCTTTTAGGACATCCAAAGGAACTCAGCCATGTATGATAGCAAAGTGTCATATGTGTTAAGTCCTTAACAATATACATGAATTTTACCATTATTACAATATTGTTTATGCTCATCAATAAAAATTCATTCCTGGGCCCGGAGAGATAGCACAGTGGTGTTTGCCTTGCAAGCAGCCGATCCAGGACCAAAGGTGGTTGGTTCGAATCCCAGTGTCTCATATGGTCCCCCATGCCTGCCAGGAGCTATTTCTGAGCAGACAGCCAGGAGTAACCCCTGAGCATCGCCGGGTGTGGCCCAAACACAAAACAAAACAAAACAAAATTCATTCCTTACCTGTCAAAAACATGCTACTTTTAAATTTTGTTTTGATTTGTTTTTAATTTTGGGCCACACCTGCGGTTGGTCAGGGGTTATTTCTGGTTCAACACTCAGAAATTTCTTCTGGCAGGCTCAGTGAACCTTATGGAATGCTGAAGATCAAACCCCAGTAGGCCACATGCGAGGCAAACACCCTACCCGCTATTGCTGCGACCCATTTCTAAAGTTTTCATTAACATTTTTAAAATGTATTATGGTTTGGGTCCACACCCAGTGATACTCAGGGTTTAATCCTGATTGTTCAAGAGATCACTTCTGGTATCAAAGAACCACATTGAGTACTGGGAATTGCAGTCAGGTTAGGGGTATACAAACCAGCCCATAACGTGCTATAATATACTTTTTAAATCATAAAATCCTATAAGCTAATTCCTAAATATTTATCCATTTGTAAAATGTACATATACTATATTATCTAAAAACAGAAATTTTTATATATTTCTCAATTATGCCATTGGCTTTATTTTATTGTATTTTCTTTAAATAAAAACTATTAAATTGTTACCATTGCCTTAACGTATTACCACAGTTTGGTGCCTTAAAATTACACAAATTAGGGGCCCGGAGAGATAGCACAGCGGTGTTTGCCTTGCAAGCAGCCTGTCCAGGACCAAAGGTGGTTGGTTCGAATCCCGGTGTCCATATGGTCCCCCATGCCTGCCAGGAGCTATTTCTGAGCAGACAGCCATGATAACCCCTGAGCAAAGCCGGGTGTGGCCCAAAAACCAAAAAAAAAAAAATTACACAAATTATCTTACTGTTCTTACACTTAGAAGTCAGATATTGATTTTACTAAGATCAAAGGACTGGTGGGGCTACATTTCTGAAATTTGTGGAAGGAAAAATTGCCTTTGAGATTTTTCCAGTTATTTTTTTAGAAGCCATTAATGTTTCTTAACTCTTGGATTTCTTTCTTCTTTATCATAGAAGTTTATATCTGCTCTTTTTCTAGTATTTCCTTCTTCTCATGCTCCTTTTTTGCCTTCTTCGTCCAGTTTTCAAGAACAACCTTGAATTACTATTAAGTACATTAATATAATCTTATATAATTTGCTACCTCAAGATACTTAACTGAATCATGCCTACAGTGTCCATTTTTGTCATATACAGTCATAGTCACAAGTCCAGGACTTAGGTACATTTGAAGGTTGTGGTTCATATTCTGTCTACTACAAAGTCTTTTAGAAAAGGTACAACAAATCCATTTTCTTTATATTTCCCACAGTGTCTAACTTAGAATAGCATTTGAATTGAATGGAAATTTCTCTAATGAGAAGCAGCAGCACTATTATATTCCAAATAATGTGTGATCTGGACTTCTGAAAGGCACCTTGTTTAATATAAAGCTTCTGCATCATGAGTCATAAAGTATTTTTCAAAGTGATAATATATTTTTTTAATATTTAGTAATCTGATTCTTAACTCCTTCCTCATTTGGCAGGAGTTGTGCAGTAAATACCGCGATTATGTCAGGAATGGTCAACTTGCCTGTACCCGAGAGAGTGATCTAATTGAAGGTCCAGATGGGAAAACTCATGACAATACCTGCTCCATGTGTGCGGCCTTCTTGTGAGTAGAGCCAATGCCCCTGCTGATGCTGAGGGTAGGAGATAACAGCCAGGGGTGGTAAGAAAGGTAATATTAAAGGCTTTGTTTGGGAACTTGATGATTAAAAAAAAGCTGTATTTGCATTAGGTTTGGAATATATTACCATAAAACATATGTAGCACATTTATTGGTAATTTTCTCAGTGTTCTGAAATGTGCTTGAATCACCATCAAAGGAGGATCATGTGTCAGACTCCTCTAGAAATAGTAACACACAAGACTGACTTCTATTCTCTACATATATCATATATGTTGTCATGAATAACCAAACACATCACCATTGTGTGTTAACCACGTAAAATGTGTTAACATTTAGTCAGTGTTTTTCTTTTTCTTTTTGTTTTTTTTGGTCATACCCAGCGATGCTCAGGGATTACTCCTGGTTCTGCACTCAGGATTTCCTGGCAGGACTCGGGGAACCATGAGGGATGCCGAGGACTAAACCTCGGTTAGCTGTGTGCAAGGCAAACACTCTAACTACTATTCTATTTCTCTGGCTCTCCTTAAATCAATGTTTTTAATTATCATTATTTTCTGGACAGAGACACGATATCTATTTTCTAAAAGAAGTAAAGCAGTGACATGTTATTTACTGGTTTTCTATGGCATGTATTTCTTATTCTTTAAGCAATGTTAAAACCATGAACAATATGGAGAAATGTTTATCTTTCCATTTTCAAGTTAAATGATCACAGGTGTCAAGTCTGAGATTTCTAGGCTGACCCTTAATCATACATAATACATACCACAAATGATTCTTCCCTATCCTGTTCCCTTTCACAGTCAGCAAGAAGCAAAGGGGAAAAAAGAAGCTGAATCCAGAGCAAAAACTAAAAGAGAAAGTGAAAAGGTAACACTTTAAAGATCAGTTATCCTACCATTAAAGAATATGATTTATTTTTAGTTTTTTGTAAATGTAATTCATACTATTACTTAAAACTTGTATGAGAGAATATGAAGCGCAGTTAGCTCACATGTTGACAATTTTTTATTAAAGAATCAAATAATAAATATTTTAAGTGATCACTCAGTCCTGATAGCAACTACTGCATTATGCTAGAGATTATAGTTCTAAAGCAGCTTTTGGTTCTATGAAAACAAAAGACACAGCTGTCTTTCAATAAAACTTTCTAAAGTGGGTGTTAGGTCATATTCTTCCACGAACCATGTTTTGTAAACACCTCATCTACTCTAGACTCATGCTCCAGTCTCAATGAAGACTTAAAAGGTAGAGACAATAATCTTTTTCGTTTGTTAGTTTGTTTTGTTCTTGGGCCATGCCCAGTGATGCTCAGGGGTTACTCCTGGCTATACCCTCAAAAATCACTCCTGGCTTAGGGGACCATATGGGATGCTGGGGATCGAACCCAGGTTCGCCCTGGGCTAGCCACGAGCAAGGCAAAGGCCCTACTGCTGCGCCACAGCTCCAGCCCCTACACAAAGAATTTTATATATATATATTTTTTTTGTTTTTTGGTCACACCCTGCAGCGCTCAGGGATTACTCTTGGCTCTACCCTCAGAAATTGCTCCTGGCAGAGTTGGGGACCATATAGGTTGCTGGAATTCGAACCACCAGCCTTCTGCATTCAAGGCAAAGGTCCTACTTCCATGCTATCTCTCCAGCCCCTACACAGAGAATTTTAAGAGACAGCTCTATGACAATTAAATATGAGTAGTAAATACATTACTCAAATAAAAACATTACTCAAAATGTGAAACATTATTTCCTGTAAAATAATATCTAATATTATATTTAATTGGGGGGTCATATCTGGAAGCGCTCAGAGGTTACTTCTGGCCCTACATTCAGAAATCGCTCCTGGGAGGCATGGGGGACCATATGTGATGCCGGGATTTGAACCACCATCCCTCTGTATGCAAGGCAAACCTTCAGCATGCAAGGCCTTACCTCCATGCTATCTCCTATATTGAATTTTTATATCATTTTGATATATATAAAATATGTATATATAAAACTTGTTTTTCTGTGATTTTTAGAAATTATGAGCATATTAAGATATCTGGCAATGAACCTTGAAGCAGAGGTAGAGTAAAATTGACTCTTAGAGTCCTCGTCATTGATACTAAACTTTAAATTTCAGGAAAAAAATTCAATTTTAATTGCCACAAGTAAATCATTCCATAATGTTAAATGATTTAATTTTCTTCCTCAAAAATTTTATGGAACATGAAGTTACTGTTTACTGAGTATGTTTTATATTATTGCATAACATAAAATATATAATAGATATAAGATATAACATTATATATGTATATATTATCTGATGTTAGCATCACAATAATACAGATATGTAATATTTATTGCATATTGCCCATTATGATTCAAAAATCATACAGTAATATGTTATATTCTCTTTTAGATAAGGCAACAGAGGCCCAGAAAAGTAAGATTTCCTCATTTAGAACCTTTTATTAGAATATAGGAGGTTTAATTAGCAACATCTTTATGTTAGTACTTATTTAGCAAGCCAAATGTGAAACAAGTTCTTAATTTATTTGGGAAAGAGGGAATACCCAGAATAAGAAATGATGGAAACATTTGAAACAGAAAGACTGTAGCTCATGAGAATATATATTGTTTGGATGAGAGCTCAGCTAGATGTGGGACTACATCCCTAAGTGTATGATTCCAGTAGGATTTATTAAAAAATTTTCCTAAGTGACAGTAACATTATGGCTAATTTATGTGAAATATCTAGTGAAGTTTTAGAACGAATGTTCTGGAGATAACGGCCTCCTTATTTCTGCAGGTTTATTTTTAATTAGAAAGCTATGTAAAAAGCATCTTAGAAAGGGAATTGAGATACAGTATGGAGAGTTGGATAAGATGAACTTTGAAATCTTATCACAGAAGGTTTTAGTTTTATGACATGCAATGATCTCTATTATAATTGATAAAACCTAATAGATATGGACATAATAAAAGCCAAAGTAAAAATCTATGACATCAGGATCTATTGCTAAGGCTTTTTATAAGTCTGTCTGGATTTGAGGCTGTCTCAAGGAAAAATAAAAACAAAATCTGCTTCTAAACTGGTTTGCATAATAGAAATTAAATATATTAATCTAATTCAAAGTCATTTTTCTCTTCTTTCCAAGAAGTGCATCACTGAAATCCAATGAAGTAATTTTCAAGACAATACCCAAATGCTTGCATTTTTTCTTCCTTTAGGATGCATGTAGTGAATTTCGGGGCCTTTTGCAAAATGGAGATCTTTTCTGCACAAGAGAAAATGATCCTGTGCGTGGTCCTGATGGCCACACCCATGGAAACAAATGTGCCATGTGCAAAGAAGTCTTGTAAGTAGAATGACTTGGTTATTAGCTTTCTCCACTATCTTGGATTCTATCAACAGATCACAGTGTCTTAAAATTCTAACTCTGCAGTGAATAGAAATCCTGTATTTATCCTTCTTCTGGCTTACATGGTTTATCCTAATATCTTCAGTTCCGTTCATGTTTCAGCAAATTGCATGATTGTGTCATTCCTTACAGCTATGTAGTATTCCATTATGTATATGTATCACATCTTCATGATCCATTCATGTGTTGTTGGACATCTAGGTTGATTCGAACTCTTAACTATTGTTCTGAGTGCTACAATAAATAATTGTATGCATACATCTTTTTGGATGAATGTTTTTGGGTCCAGTGGATAAATACCTCAAAAGTGGAATTGATGAGTCATATAGCAGCTCTATTCTGAGTTTGCTGATAACCCTCCATACAGTTTTTTATAGGGATTGGACCAGGCAGCATTCCCACCTGCAATGGATGGGAGTTCTTTTCTTCCCCACATCCATGCCAACACAAGTCGCTCACAATATTTTTGATATGTGCCATCCTCACTGGTGTAAGATGATATTTCATTGTCTTGATTTGGATTTCCAATAAGTGATAATGAACATTTTTACCTATGCCTGTTGGCCATTGTTGGTATTTCTCAGAGAAATGTCTGAGAAACATTTTCTCTCCCCATTTTTTTTGTTTGTTTGCTTGTTTGTTTTTGGGCCACACCCGGTAATGCTCAGGGGTTACTCCTGGCTATGCGCTCAGAAGTTGCTCCTGGCTTGGGGGACCATATGGGACGCCGGGGGATCGAACCGCGGTCCGTCCAAGGCTAGCGCAGGCAAGGCAGGCACCTTACCTCTAGCGCCACCGCCCAGCCCCTCCTCTCCCCATTTTAATGGGGGTTTTATATTTTATTTTGTTAGCCTTTGTGAGTACTTTTGTTTTTTTGTTTGGTTTTGTTTTTTGTTTTTGGGCTACACCAGGTGATGCTCAGTGGTTACTCCTGGCTACGCGCTCAGAAATCGTTCCTGGCTTGAGGGACCATATGGGACGCCAGGGGATCAAACCGCAGTCCATCCTAGGTTAGGCTTGTGCAAGGCAAACATCCTACCGCTTGCTCTAATGCTCCAGCCCTGTGAGTACTTTTTATAACCTAGATGTCAACCATCGATCTGAAGTATTGAGTGAAAATATTTTCTCCCACTAGTCAGCTGTATTTTATTTTATTGGAGGGGCATTGCTAGCTTTTTCTTCATTTTTTTATTGTGGGAAAAGTGAATTACAAATCTTTTACAGTGACATTTAAGGCACATAGTAATAGTGAATGAGGGGCATTCCCACCACAAGTGTTGTCCTCCCTTCACCCCTGTTCCCACCTCTCCCTCCTCTACCCCTCGTAATGCTAGTGCAACTGTTCCCCCCATGTACAGCTTGATGTAGATTGGGTATCACTTCTGTTGTTGTTGACTTTAAATTTCATATTCAAGTCTGATCATTTTTTATTTCAACCAAATGGGCATACGACTGTCTGGTCTTGTACCATCCATTTTCCACAGTCACAAAAGTCTTAGAGAACAATTGCCTACATTTTACAAATTCTTGCTTTGAAAATATTTGTGGGGAGGGATACTGGGACAATTGTGGAGGGAAGCAAGAAATGGTGGATAGTGTAGTTCTTGAGTAATTTATATATAAAAACCTATTAATAACCAGTTGTAAACCATGGTACAAGAAAAAAGGAAAAAAACAGGCGAACACTCCAAGACATGATGCCAAGGGCAAAGACTAAGAATCAAATCTTTAACAAATAAGGACTACACTAAACTAAAAAATTTCTGTACTACAAAAGAAACAAAGCCTCATATAAAATACAGCTGATAGATGGTATGCTGATTTTCTTCTTTTATCTTTTAGTTAAAGGGCTTGTAATTATTTTTAATTTTTATAGATAGGGCTTACAACACAGTAAAGGTTCAATAAATGCTAGTATATTTTATAAAAATCTAATTTTATAATGAACTGAGAAATTCAGTAATACACTAAACTCTTGTAATCTTTTGTTCCCTTTTCAATTTTTAGCAGGAAAGAAGGTGAAGAAAAAAAGAGAAAAGAAGAGGAAGATAAGAGAATTGCTGCAGGGCACAGTTCCAATGGTGGTGGAGGAGGGAAGGCAAAGGTAAGAGCAACCTTGAATTTCCACAGGATAGATTTAACCTTTTTAGTGGTTTGGTCTAGGGGTCAGCCTGTAGTAAAGGCACATTCATTAAATTCAAAATATCCTTAGAGAATCTTGGAAGCCTCTTTCAAACGGGGCCTTTGTACTCAAATGAACAATTTTTAGACTCACCGTACTTCAATTTATTTTATCTGCTAGTATAATTTCAGGGATAAAATTATTCAATTTTTAAATTTTTCTGAGACATTTTTGGTGGGGGGGAGTGAATCATAGGGCAGTTCTGTGGGGCTATTCCCATGATACTGGCAGACCCAGTTTTGCTAAGGTATACACTGGTTATGTTCTGAGACTGAACTCAGATCCTAATCCATACTAAGCATCTTCTCACAACATTTCAGGTATTTTCCAATAGCTGAGAGGTATTTCAGTGTTGGTGAAAAGTGTCTATGGTCTTGTTAATACAAATTCAAAGCCATTTATTTCTCATCTTTGTATATTTTATTTATTTTATTTTATTTTATTTTATTTTATTATTTTTGGTTTTTGGATTACACCCAGCAGCACTCAGGAATTACTCCTAGCTCTACACTCAGAAATCGCTCCTGGCAGGTTCAGGGGACCATATGGAATGCCAAGATTTGAACCACTGTCATTCTGCATCTAAGGCAAATGTTCTACCACTGTGCTTTCTCTCCGGCCCTCATCTTTGTATATTTTAAAATATGAATTGGCACTAAAGTATGTGGGTGCCAAATTCAGCAGTGCTCAGCTCTAAAATGTGTGCTTAATGGTTCAATGATTGAGCCTGGTTTTTAGGTCTTGAGACCCATGCAGTTCTAGGGGCTCAATTTAGGACCTTGCACAAATTATATATATATATATATATATATATATATATATATATATATATATATATATAATACTGATATATATATATCAGTAACTTTGAGCTATATACGTTTCTGATTTTTCTTCTTAGTTTCTTGGGATGTCAAGACTATCTTCTGACTTCTAATCTAACATAGATCTAATAATTGACTTTGATAAATTCTGGTCTTTATGTTTTTCCTTCTTTATTCTTCAAATTATTGAGTTCTCTCTTTTAAATGATAGATTGCATATTAAGATCCTGACTCCGTTAATTGTTCAAGGAGTAGTTTTGGCATTTGGCACAATGCTGTGCTTAATTGTAGCATTTTTACTCCCTTCTGTCTACAACAGAGGTCAGGATTTTTTTTTCTATAAAAAGTCACATGGGGGTCAGTGCTGACCCCAATACCATTTTTGGCATCCCTTTTGATTCCCCATGCACTGCTAGGAATAATTCCTTAATGTAGAGTCAATAATGATCCCTGACTTAAACTTGACTTCAAGAAAAAAAAAAGTCACGTATGAGCAGAACACAATTGTACTTGACTTATGATTACTGATGCCTTACAATGGAAAGCACACATGAATATGTCAAGATACATAGAAAAAATGAAGAGGCTCAAGGAAAGGAGAAATTAGAGAGACCTGTATCATTAAAGGCAAGGAAGTCATGTTACTGAAAATTCCAAATTAAGCATACACAAAACAAGAAACCCTGGGTTGCTGTTATAATTTTTAAGAAATGTCATAGTATAGCGGGCCACAAGCCTGTAAGCAAAGGTGGAAATGATTGTCCAATAAAAAATAAAAGGTTAAAAAAGATATTCTCAGGGGGTCAATGTTCATGAAATAGTAAGCAAAATATGTATCTAAACTTGCTTGGATATATATATATATATATATATATATATATATATATATATATAATGTGTCTGAATTAGTCTAAATGTTTTGGCATTTGTTATATTTCAATTTAATAAAATGGTTAAGAGGAAAAAGAATCAGATTAAGAGTATTGTATGCACATGAGTCATATAGTCTCTTCTTCACTACTAAATTGTATCACATTGTATAAAATAGTTATTAAAACCTAAATTAATTAGTATTTTATATATTTATAAATATTTTTATCAGAAAAAGCATAATATAGGTAGGTTATATATCTCTTACTCTTGGAATTTAATGCTATTAATGCCAGATAGTTTTTGGGTAATCTTGTGTGAATCCTGAAAAGAACTTTATTAGCTATGGCAACTGATTTCCTAGTATAAAAATAATAAGAAAAGGGTTCTTCTTGGTACTAAATTCTAGAAGAAAAAGTCTTGCTTGGGATAAAAAAAAGTCTCAGGTCAACAAACAAATAGATGATCACTATGTAGTAAGCTAGACACAGAGGGGACCACTTACTCTAGCAGCCCGAGGGGTGAGGATGGGGGAAATGAGATGCAGGGTGGGAATAGGGGTGGAGGAAGGACAAATTTGGTGATGGCAATTCCCCTGAATCAATGTTAATATGTACCTAAAATACTACTGTGAAAGATATGTAAGCCAATATGCTCAAAATAAAAATTATATATAATAAAAAAAGAAAAAAATCAGGTCAAAACAGAGATTGTATAGCTTGTCATTTTTACCCCCACATGCATCAGCAATATAATATGGCACTGTTTTCTTTTGTATAGGTATACTTAAAAAGGGAAAATCTTATGTATAGAAACCAGCTCTTATTTACTAGGGATAAGAACCCATAATTTTTATAATATAGGGGTGCCTCCCACCCTGAGCATTTGTCATGGAGACTCGACTTAAGACTCCATGTGGTTGGACAGCCATCCTCCAACCCCGAACCCCAGATCGCAACTGTAGAACCAACACAATTCCCTGCAACAACACCAGGTATCAAACACCCTCTGGGGCGCGACTAATACCACCCTGGCACCAACTTGTGCCAGGTTGATACAACTTCCTGACGAGGAGGAAATAGCAACAACTAGATCTAAGAGCAGGTTGCCCTACTTCATCACCTAATGGTAAAAATGAAACCAGAATCCTTGATATTTGCGAAATCAAGTTCACTAATTACACAAGTCTGACTTTGACAACCGCGACTGAGCAGAACTTTTCCTGGGTACAATAAGAAAGACCCTAGCATAGGCTTCAGCCTGGGATTTGAACAAAAACCAAGACCTCTAACTCCAGAGGTCTGGCTTTGACAACTACAACTGAGCAGAAGTTCTGGAACCATAAGGAAAGGCTATTTCCTAGGCTTCACCCTAAAATCTGTGCAAAATCTAAGATCACTAATTACAGAAGACTGACTATAACAACAGTAACAGAGTAGAACTTCTAGAACCATAAAAAAGACTCTCTCCTAGTCTGTGTCCTATGACCTGTGCAAATACCAAGATCTCTAATTACAGAGGACTGACTTTGTCAGCCACAATTTAGCAGAACGTTTCCTGGCACCATAAAAAAGACTTTGGGGTTTGATAATGAGCATATCTGGAACCTGTAGCTGTTCCAATGAGAGTACGCTTCAAAGGTGTAGAAACCCTGTATCTCTTAGGCCAAGGAAATTCCCTTTTAAATTTCACCAATACTGTGCCTATGCAAAAAAAAAAAAAAAAAAAAAAAAAAAAAAACCCTCAGCACAGCAGCCTTCCTCTTTTTTCCTTTTTTTCATTTCTGTATTGTTTAGTAGTTCTTTATTGTGGTTGTTGTGTATTTTGTCTTTGCTTCTTCATTTCTTCTCTTTTTCTCCCTTTTTTTCTTCTTTTAAATTGATATTGATAGCTCCTAGATGGATTCCTCCCAGCATTTTTTTCCCCAACAGAACCACAGAACTTGAGTCACTTTGTTCTGCCTCATAAATTAAGGGGAGGGGGTAAAGAAAGTGGATGGTACCAAGGACAAACAGTTATATGAATATTGGGTGCATATAAATAATGATCAGGGCTAAACACCAAACCCAAAGTCAATGACAACAGAATCAAGATCTACAACGTTATATGCAAAGGAGACTGGTTACACTAGCAGTCCAGGGGGCAAAGAGGGATAGTATGGGATACATGCTGGGAACAGGGGCAAAGAAAGGTCAACAGTGGTGGTGAGAATTGCCCTAATTTACTGTCACTATGTGCCTTAAAAATAACTGTCAAAGATTTGTAACTCACATGGGTCTCAATAAAAATTATTAAAAAAATAAAAGTAACCATTCAAGGGAAAATTTTAGTAAGTAAAATAAAAAAAATAAGGGGCCGGAGCGATGACTCAGTGTAGGGCATTTGCCTTGCACACGGCTGACTCAGGACGGACCTCAGTTCGAACCCCCGGTATCCCATATGGTTCCCCAAGCCATGAGCAATTTCTGAGCACAAAGCCAGGAGTAACCCCTGAGTGTCACTGGGTGTGGCCAAAAAAAGAAACAAAATAAAATAAAATATAAAAATAAATAAATAAAATAATTATAAATAAAATCACATATATAAATAATAGTATATAAATATTAATATAAACAAATAGTTTCTCTATTTGTTGTAGATAAAAATCTTGAAATATTATACTTTTATAAGAAAAAACAAGGATTTTATCACCATACATATTTAACAAACCTAATAACAATCCAATCCCAACAAAAAATTATGGGGACATACGTCTCTCCTTTTCATTTTCAGGACCCATGTGCTGAATATCGTGAAAGAGTGAAAAATGGGCAAATTAGTTGTACTCGGGAGAGCGACCCTGTACGTGATGCTGATGGCAAATCATATGACAATAAATGTGCCATGTGTAAAGAAATACTGTAAGTACTTTTCTCACCAGACATTAATAGAGATAGCTTTAGATAGATAGATAGATAGATAGATAGATAGATAGATAGATAGATAGATAGATAGACAGACAGACAGATGATAGATAGATCCTGAATTGCTGTTGTTCAATTTTCCACTTATGAAAATTATTATTATTGTTAATTCCAAAATTAGTCTTATTGTGTTTTCTGCAAATAATATGATCTAACAAGGCGGCTAATAAATTACTACTTCCTATTTTATTTTTCCTCATATGTGTGTGATCTTTAAATGCCTTACCAATAGATAAATGCTCTTAGGATCTATAAAACTTAGTTACTAAAGGTGCTTTGTGGTGGTCATTAGCATAGTTGGTTTTCACAGCTCAAAAAGACATTTTGTGCATTTGTATGTGTGTATGGCATATTTTATTGAATAATCCAGAATGCATGTTTTTCTAAATGGTGATGAATTGGAATGATTTATAACCCAAATGAAAAACATTATTTTATTACATGGGAATGTAACAAAACCATTATTAGTTATGTATGTTAAGGGCATTTTATGAATTTTATGAATAATTTCAGCTCTAATACATGATGATGCATATATCACAATAATTGTATTCATATCATTTAATTAATAGATAACAAGTAATCACTTGGTACTATTCTACATATATATGTTCTTCAACTTTCTTCTTGAAAAATAAAGCATGTGGGGCCGGAGAGATAGCACAGCAGTAAGGCATTTGTCTTGCATGCGAAAGGACGGTGGTTCAAATCCCAGCATCCCATATGGTCCCCAGAGTCTGCTGGGGGCAATTCCTGAGCATAGAGCCAGAAGTAGCCCCTGAGCACTGCTGAGTGTGACCCTCAAAAAAAAGAAAAAGAAAACATGTAAGGGTAGTGACAATAAACACTATAAATAAAAAATAAAATAAATAAAATAAAATAAAAAAAATAAAAAATAAACACTATAACCACATTGTTTTTTTCCAAATTAATTAAGAAAACCCAAATAAAACACCTGATATAAAGAATGCATGCAAAAATGTGAATTATCACTATGAACAATGTCATTAGCAGTATATAATAGTAACTTGTATGATTATTAATAATTATTAAGTAATGATAATATTTTTATCTTTCTTCTGATATCATGTTGCCTATTTAAAAACTTCCACTTGCACATATAATAAATGTAAACATGATATTCTTACTTATTAGTTGCCTCATCAAGTGACAATAGCAGTTAATTTCATGAATGAGCAAATTATAATGCCCAGATGCAGAAAATTATTGAGGTAAACCAAATAAATGTTCATGTACTCAATGTCACCTATGCTGATACTGATAGCATATACTGGACTGGAGAATTTAAAAAATCAAGATCAATAAAATAAGTTTTATATTTAAAAATCAATTTTTATAATTAAATAAATTGGGAACTATTCATTTAACAAATGGCCTTGACTATCTATGATATACAATATGTCATATATTCTTCATGGACAAGTGCTTTTCAAGAGAAGACAAAGTTCTTATGATGAAATATAAAAGAATAAGAAAATAACTGTATAGTACAAGTCCAGATGTTGATTTAAAAATAAAGCTTTGTAAGACAATAAAAATAAATGACTGTTACTAAGTTCAGGGAAACACTAACATATGTACAAGGCCTATAAAAAGTGAATGTGGCAGGGGTCACATGCTTGATTGGTATGCAGCCTACTGTAGTTGGATCATAGGCACAGCCTGATTCACCATGCATTGCCAGGTGTGCCCCAGACCATTACACCCCTTTTTAAAAAGAAGTGAGTAAAACAAACTGTTTGGATAACCAGAATAATAAAGGTTTGATAAAAGTCTAAATATTATGTATTATGTTAACAATCTCAAAAAAAATAACACAGAAAGAGTCATCATGTTTCAAGATTCTTGAACAAAAAGCTTCAGGAAAGGGGTTGGAGAAAATCATATTAAATTTTTAGGAATATAATATTAGATGGTAGTCCATGTGTAACCAGAGACCACTAGAGATTTTTAGTAGAGCAAAGACTGTAACTGTAATTTCACCAAACAGAATCATTAAAGGCACCTTCTTTCTCCAAAAATATTTTTGAAGAAAATTCAAGTTAAAGGACAGAATCTTGAATAAACTATTACATATGTACATACATACATATATGCATATATTTGCTCATATGTATTTATAATATAAAATATCATATCTATTTCTATATTTATAAATATATAATATACATATAAATACATACAAACATATATATTTATATATGCATATATATTATTCAGATGTAAGTAAAGTCTAAAACAGTTCACTGTTCTGTGGATGAAATTAAAGTGTCATGCAATATGAAGTTAGTCAGAAGAATATCGATACAGATTGTTCTCTCACATGTCGGATATAAAGAGGCATTGTAAGGAAATAACAAATGCCCAAAACAGAATCTGAGACCTGGTCTAAAGGGTTGTTTAGTAGGCCCTTTGGTGGAAGGTGTGGTACTGAAACATTGTACCCATATTTAGAATTGGGACACTGGTGATGGGAATGCTGCACTGATGATGGGGGGTGTTCTTTACATGACAGAAACCCAACCACAATCATGTCTGTAATCAATGTGTTTAAATAAAATATTATAAAAAATTTAGAATTTGTATCTGAAGACTCAGAAATAGGAAAGAAAATTAATTCAGCATACTGTTCTAAGTTGTCTTGAGAATGTATGATCTAAGATTAAACAAGTAACAAAAATTATAAAAAGATCAATTTGGACACAGATAAAGGAGATTATAATTCCTTGAGTTGATATACCTAGAATAGCTACTTTTTGTTTTTGTTTTTGTTTTTTAAATTTTTAAAGTATGTGTCTCCGTTTCCTTGTGTCCTTTTATTTCTTAAAGCATATTTTGTAGTTTTATTGTATAGGTCCTTTACATCTTTAGTTAAATTGACTCTACGATATTTGAGTTTGTGTGACGCTATGAATGGGGTTGTTTTTTAATGTCCATTTCTTTTCTATCATTATTGATGCATAAGAAACCATTGGTTTTTGTGCTTTAATTTTGTAGCCTGCCACATTGCTATCTGAATCTATTATTTCTAGAAGCTTTTTGGTAGAGTCTTTAGGGTTTTCTAAATATAGCATCATGTCATCTGCAAACACTGAGAGATTGACTTCTTCCTTTCTTGTCTGGATGTCCTTGATGTCTTCTTCTTGCCTCATTGCTATGGCAAGAACTTCCAGCACTATATTGAACAGGAGTGGTGAGAGAGGGCATCCTTGTCTTAAACTAGATTTAAGCTTTTGATTTATCACCATTGATAATAATATTTGCCATTGGCTTGTGGTAGATGGCCTTGACTATATTAAGAAAAGTTCCTCCCATTCCCATCTTGATGAGAGGTTTTTTTTTTTTTCATCAAAATGGGTGTTGGACCTTATCAAATGATCATATAGTTTTTATATTTCTTTTTGTTGATATGGTGTATTATGTTGATTGATTTGTGTATGTTAAGCCACTCTTGCATTCTTGGAATGAATCCTACTTGGTCGTGGTATATGACCTTCTTGATGATACATTGGCTCCTACTTGTCAGAATGTTGTTGAGGATCTTTGCATCTGTGTTTATCAGGGATATTTGTCTGTAGTTTTCTTGCAACATCTCTGTCTGGGTTTGGTATCAGGGTGATGTTAGCTTCATTAAAACTATTTGGGAGTGTTCCTGATTTTTTGATTTCATGAAAAGCCTGAAAAGGGTTGGAAGTAGTTCATCTAGAAAGGTTTGAAATGATTCGTTAGTGAATCCATCAGGGCCTGGGCTTTTAAGTTTGAGAAGACTTTTGATTACTCTTTTAATTTCCGCAATAGTAATGGGTCTATATAGATATGCTAGATCATCCTGCTTTAACTATGGAAGATTGTAGGAGTCCAAGACTTTATCCATTTCTTCCAGGTTCTCATGTTTTGTGGTATAGAGTTTCTCAAAGTAGTCTCTGATTACCTTTTGAATCTCTGCAGAATTTATAGTGATCTCACACTTTTCATTTCCAAACCAGATTATTAAGATTCTCTTTCTCTGTTTCTTTTGGGAGTTTTGCTAGTGGTTTATTAATCTTATTTATTTTTTCAAAGAACCTACTTTTGCTTTTGTTGATCTTTCTAATTGTTTTTTTTTTATATACATTGTATTGATTCTGCTCTAAGCATTGTTCTTTCCTTCTGCCTACCTATTTTAGGTTCCTTTTGTTGATCATTTTCTAGTTTTAAAAGTCGTGTCATTAAACTATTTATGTAGGCCCCTTCTTCCTTTCTGATGTGTGCTTGCAAAGCTATAAATTTTCCTCTTAGTACAGCTTTTGTTGTGTTCCATAAATTATGATAGTTTGTATCTTGTCATTTGTTGCTAAAAATGTTTTTAGCTCTTTTTTTATTTCATCTGACCCACTAGATGCTCTGCAGTGCGCAGGTGTTAAAGTTTTTCTTCTGTGGTCCTTTGTAGTTCACTTCAAATTTTAGTGCCTTGTGATCTGAATATAGTCTGTACAATTTCTATCCTTTTGATTTTATGGAGATATGTTTTATGGGCCAGCATGTGGTCTAGCCTGGAATATGACTCATGTGCATTGTAGAAAAATGTGTATCCAGTTTTCTGGGGATGGAGTGCCATACATATCTACTAGTCCAATTTATTCCATTTCTCTTTTCAGAGTTAGTATATTCTTGTTGGGTTTCAGCCTGGTTGACCAATCAAGGGGTGACAGGGCAGTGTTGAGGTCTCCTAATATTATTATGTTGCTATTGGTGTCTTCTTTCAGGTTTGTCAGCAAATGTATTCAATATTTTGCTGGTCCCCCATTAGGTGCATATATGTTTAGGAGATTGATTTCTTCCAGCTGTATATATCCTTTGAGTAGTATGAAATGACCATCTTTGTCCATTACAATTTTTCTAAGATTAAAGTTTGTGTCATCTGATATTTTATGGCCACTCAGCTTTTTTAAGGGATTTGTTTGCTTCGATACTTTTCCTCCAGCCTTTTATTTTGAGTATATGTTTGTTGTCTATTTAGATATGTTTTTTGTAGGCAACAAAATGTTGGATTCATTTTTTTGATCCATTTTGCTACTCTGTGTCTCTTAATTGGTGCATTTAGTCTATTGATATTGAAAGATATAATTATCACGGGATTTAGTGCCATCTTTGTGTAGAATTTTGTTGTCTGTTGGTCTGTCTTATCTTAAAGTAGACCTTTTAGTTTTTCATTTGAGGCTGGTTTTGAATCATTAAAGTTTCTGAGCTGCTGTTTATTTGTGAAGCTATGTATACCTTATTCAAACCTGAACGTGAGACTGGCTGGGTGCAGTATTCTACGTGAAACATTTTATTGAGTTTTGTCACTTTGTTCCACCACTGCCTTTGGGCCTTGAGGGTTTCTTGTGACAGATATGCTGTAAATCTTAAGGATGCTCCTTTGAATGCAATTTCTGTTTTTGATGTTGCTGCTTTCAGTATTCTGTCCCTATCTGTGTATTTATCATTGTGATTAGGGTGTGTCTTGGGGTGCTTTTCTTCTGTGTCTCTTTTAGCTGGTACTCTACAGGCATGCAGGATTTGGTTGTATGCAGTCTTTAGCTCTGAGAGTTTCTCTGTAATGATGTCCTTGACTATTGATTCTTCCTGGGGATTTTCTTCCTTGGTCTGGGTCTCCAATGATTCTTATGTTGTTTCTGATGAATTTTTCAAGGACTTGTATTTTTATCTGTTCACATTCTTTGAGTATTTTATCCATTGTATGATTGTTTGCTTTAAGGCTCTTCTCCAGTCTCTTCTGCTGTATGGAGTTGTTCTGCATTTCATCTTCCAGCTCACTGATTCTGTTCTCGGCTGCTGTTACTCTGAGAGGCTTTCCATTGAGTTTTTAATTTTATCTACTGAGTTTTTCAGGCCTGTTATTTCAGTTTGGAGTTTCTGATTGTATTCTCTTCAGCTTGATCTATTCTTCCTTTGAGTTCTATGAGTATCCTCCATATTACTACTCTAATCTCCTTATCTGAGAGGTTGACTATGTAGTTGGTACTTTCTGAGTCATCAGAGCTGCCATCTTCATTCTCTATGCATGCTGCTGTCCTATGTTGTTTCCCAATTTACACACTTGTAGCGGAGCTTTTACTGCATGTCATGGTAGAATTTATAGACTAGGAGATGTGTATGGCCATGCTTCTCCATTTCCTGACTGTTGAACCTTAATAGGACTAAGTTCCATGGAGTCTTTCTCAGCAGTCTCCCACAAGGATCAGGAAGCCAAAAATGGAGAGATGCAGAGGCTTTTAAAGGCACCAAGCAGGAGATGGTACCTGCCTTGTGGGCTGGGCCCTCCTACCTGTAGGCAAACCTTGATGGGATTAAGTTTGCTGGGGTCTTCTTCAGCAGTCTCCCGCAGGGATCAGGAAGCCCATAGATACTTTGTGATGTGAAAATGTCTTTGTAACAGGTAGTTCTTCACTTTAAAGAGTTCAGGAACTTTGAAGATGTTCTCTATAAAGAGGTACTTTAAATAGATAAGCCCTACATCTTATTCTAAATCTCAATATGTCTTACTAAAATGACTCTGACCCTTTTCTTTCAGACAAAGAGAAGCAAAAGAAAAAGATAAACATTCTGGCAACAGGTCAAATGGAACTGAATCAGCATCAGGAAAGGTGAGGCATTAACTAGGTTTAGGTAATATGGTCTTTCTGTAAGAAAACAGTTAAATATCTTAAGCATGGAAAAATGCCTTTATCTGGTCAACCATGATCTTTCCCTTACAAGATCAGAAATCATAAGTAGTGTGACTATCACTGCAGGTAATTGATCAGTGTAGAAATTTTATGCCAAGGGGTAAACTTCCACTTACAACATTCTCAAAAATAGTTTGTTACTGAAATTTCTCTGGTGAACCTCGTTAAATAAGTTTTTCTAACTTTAAGTTACAGATGGATAAAATGAGATTCAGCATATTTAAGAAATCACCATCAATCCTTATTAAAACTATATACACATATATTTGTAAAGTTCAGAACTACTGAATGGGTAGTACTGTGCCAAGAACAAGTGTAAGAAAAAATTATTTGTAAAAGATGTAACACAGGACATGTCATCTCTTTTTCCTTGGCTTGTGGTCTTCTTTAAAATTAAAAATAGAATGGGCCTCAAGTGATAAAGTACATATCTATTATATGCAAGGATGTATGTTTAATCCAATTATAGTCATGTCTGTAATTACTGTGTTTAAATAAAAATATTTAAAAATAAAAAATAAAGAAATAATTTCTGGCACCAATGGCCTCTATAAATAAAAACTAAAAGTAATTAAATATAATTAGAAATTGCCTATTCAATCCTTTTCACAATACTTTATTTTGAAACTGACCAAGCTGCCTCTATATTTTTCATAAGAACCTTTAAACATACATTCAGATAAACCAGAATAATTTTGATTCCATCTTGATTTTATCTTCTACCTTAATTCTTCCTTCTTGTAAGGCAGCATATTTCAAAACTCTAAGAATTAAAGTTTTTACTACCTTCTACAGGAAGATTTAATTACCTAACTTGAATTAAAAATGTTGATATTTGCAAGCCAAATTTAAAGACATATAAAAAAATTATTTCCAGCATACATTTTCTTACTTTTTAGGATGAATGTGATGAATTTAGAGGCCAAATGAAAAATGGACAACTTATCTGTACTCGAGAAAGTGAACCTGTACGGGGACCAAATGGCAAGACACATGGCAATAAATGTGCCATGTGTAAGGAAAAACTGTGAGTACTTTTTCAGAAACAGGCTTTTAGTTCTGAGAATCAAAGTTAAATAATAGCTTCTCACAAGTTTGAGAAGATAACATTAAAACACAGATTCAGGGGCCGGAGCTGTGGTGCAAGATGTAAGGCATCTGCCTTGTGCTCTCTAGCAGTTTGATTCCCTGGCGTCCAATATGGTCTCCCAAGCCAGGAGCCATTTCTGAGCACATAGTCAGAAATGCTCAGGAGTAAACACTGAGCATCACTAGGTGTGGCCCAGAAACCAAAAACAAAGCAAACAACAACAACAACAAAAAAAAACACAGATTTTAGTGATTAATGAGGAATTTGTTTAGTTTAACTAAAATATCTCCATCTTTTCTTTCAGGGAAAGGGAAGCTGCTGAGAAAAAAAAGAAAGAGGATGGCATGAGAAATACTGGAGAAAAGAAAAATGTAATACAATGTTGAAAATGCCAACATTTAGTTTTCATTCACCAAATATTCACAAATTTCCCATTTTGTTTATTGTGAATATAATGGTTAACGAAAGACATGGCTAGACCTTGCAGAAAAATAACATTTTATTCTATGTGTTAAGAGCAAGTTTGAGGCACAATTATTGCTGAATTAGAGGACATTTATTTTGTGAAGCTTTTTAAATTATTAATGGCTACATCTGGTGGTATTCAGGTCTACTCCCTAACTGGTTCATGAGAGTCACTTCCCATATACAAAGAATGCAATCAGCCATTCAGTTATCCCTCTGAACCTCATTTTAAAGTTTTTTTTTCTTTTTGGTTTTTCATGCTACACTCATTTGATGCTCAGGGGTTACTCCTGGCTAAGCACTCAGAAATTGACCCTGGCTTGGGGGGAACTATATGGGACATCAGGGGATCGAACTGCGGTCCTTCCTTGGCTAGCGCTTACAAGGCAGACACCTTACCTCTATCGCCACCTCGCTGGCCCCTCAATTTAAAGTTTTAAAAGAAACAAATCATTACATTTAAAATTGAAAACAATTTTAAAATCATTGAAAACAATTTTAAAATTATTAAAACAATTTTGAAATAATTGAGTCAACCAGCACATTGAATGACATATCATAATCTTATCTAAGCTATGTATGGACTCCACTAAGTAATCAATGAAATTTTGTTAAGATTTTCCTATTAATGAGGCAATCTTTCATTAGGACTATGTTGATAACACATAAATAATTACTGATAGTAATTGTAATTTTTTAAAAACCTTTTTTGAAACATCTTTTGTATAGTTTGGTGGGTATGTGAATGACTTTGAGAAAATACTTGTACAACTTCAAGTGATATATATTGGTTATTTTATGTTTAATATTTCTTAATTTTTCTTCCTATATTTTTATTTTAGAAAGAAATGACACTTTTTCTGTTCTTTTGAATACAGAATATATCTCTATGTTTTGTGAACACATAGCAAGGAAATCACCACAACATTTTTTAATACTTACAAAGTAAAGTAAAGTAAGACATTCATGAATATGCATTATCATCCAAAGTTATGCAATGGTTGAATTGTTTCCATTTTACAGTTCATAAAATTTAATTTAACTGTACACAAATACAATTAATGGCTTGAGACTGAATTAATAATGCAAATGCCTTGCAAGCTGTAGGGCGTTTGCCTTTTACATGCTAACCTAGGACAGAACGCAGTTTGATCCATACCATATGATCCCCCAACCCAGTGGTGATTTCTGAGCACATAGCCAGGAGTAACCCTTGAGCATCACCGAGTGTGGCCCAAAAACTAAAAATAAATAAATAAATGAATGAATAAATAAATAAAGCAAGCAAATGCCTTAAGTCAATGGATACAATTATAAAATTATATGTACTTGGTATTTGAAGTACCAGAAAAATAAAACAATTGGAGTTAGTTACAAAAATATTGGTTCTAGGGGCCGGAGAGATAGCATGGAGGTAGGACATTTGTCTTGCATGCAGAAGGATAGTGGTTGGAATCCTGGCATCTTATATGGTCCCCCAAGCGTGCCAGGAGTGATTTTTGAGCCTAGAGCAAGAAGTAACCCCTGAGAGCTGCTGGGTGTGACCCCCCCAAAAAATTAATAATAGTTCTAATATGCTTAAGATGCTAACCAGGAATTTATTTCATTTCAAATAACTTTAACAATGATGCAAATAAAAATAGCTCTAGGTGCTGCTTATGTGTGTCACAATATAAATAAAATGGTACATCCACACTGTACACTAAGCTGCATGGGGTTTTTTAATTAATTATTTTATTTAAACATCATAGTTACACAGTTGTTTATAATACAGTGCTTTTTTTCACAGATACAAAGTAGTTTCTGTTTGAATTTCAGTCAATGTACAACACCCTTCACCAGTGCACGTTTTCTGCCACCAGTGTCCCCACTTTCCATCCCAGTGCCCCCTCCTCCTTCGGCCTCTGAGCTAGACAATTTTCTACACTCTCTGTCTCTCTCTCTCCTCTCTCTTTTCCAGTTTTCCCCCTTTTAGACATCATTCTTTCAATACCCCTTATTGCTGAAGGGGTATCATGCCTAGCACTTCAATTACTTTCAGCACCCAACTTTTATCCAGAATGGGCATTTCCTACTATCATTCTCAGTATCTCTATTTTGTGAAAATTCAAGATCAATTTCTACATATGTCTCAAGATTTCAAAGATGCCATATCTGGTGGATTTAGTTTAAGTGCCAGATTAAGTCCCAGTTTAAGTGCCAAGATTTCACAGATGCCATATATGGTGGAGTTCGTCTCAAGATTTCACAGATTCTATATCTGGTGGATTAGTTTAAATTCCTTCTTTTGTGATTCTTATGTCTTTTTAGCGCGCAAACCTAGTGAATATTATTTCTCTACTAATAAATGTAGAGAAACAAAAACAAAATGACAGTCTGTTAGCAGGATTTGTATCTACATTAATTACAATTATATTTTTCATATCTATAATTAGTGTTATTCTATAGGCATTTTAAAAACTATGATATTAGAGCATACAATAAAATATACATGTAAGACAGCTATGATAAAAATTATTTATGAAGAAATAAATGATTTTATGTTTGTATGTCTTGTCAAAAGCATTTGTTCATTTGGGGACTTTTTATATGTATAGTAGTGAGAATAGTAATTGGGATACAGGGGTCCATAAAATAGAAAGTTTTATTTAAATTTTATGGACTTTCCTAGTTCTAATGTGGCAAAAAATTATAATGAGACAAGAAGTTATTTGGGAAGGATATAAAGAGGAATCAAGCTTCAAAATAAGAGATTAAATAAATTACCTTTGAACTATCCAGAGTCTAACAATATATAGCTCAGTGGCAGAGCATTTATTTGCCTTGCAAATGCCCTGGGTTTAATTCCCAATGTCGTGATTTTGAACAGTACCAAGAATAATACCTAAGTTATGACTGTGGTTTAACATTGCTACCCATGAATAAAAGGAAAAAATTAAAAATACACATTCCAAAGTAAATTTTGCTGTTTTTTTACTACTTCCAAACTATTAAGTTTATCCCTTAGCAACCCTTAGCAAAAATTTAAATGTTTAAATTTCTAAAGCTGTATTGCATTGTAATATTTTAACTTTGCTTTAAATGCAGGATCAGTGTCATGAATTCCGAAGCCTCGTGAAAGAGGGAAGACTTATCTGCACCAGAGAAAATAATCCTGTTCGAGATCCATATGGAAAAATGCATGTCAACAAATGTGCCATGTGTCAGAGCATTTTGTATGTGAAAGTGTTTATTAATTATTTTCACTTTTTTAACAGAAAGTATTTCCTTTTAATTTAAAATGAAGGGCTTTTGCTGCCAAATGTTAAGACTATAGCAATAGCTCCTCACTGTAAGTTTTCAAGGCATCTACTAAGAAATGTTTATATTGATGATCTGATACATAACTAGGGCTGACCATCTAGAGTATAAAGAGCTATTTAGTAAGGTCCAATCATTTATAGATTCTCAAAGGGCTAGTAATCAGCTAATAATCTGGGTCAGCTCAGTTCATTTTGCTGAACTCCAGTTCTCTGTGCATATTGTTTATGGGGAAAGAAGACGAAAGATAATAACTTGGTAGAGACTAAAGGAGATATATATATATATATATATATAAAGTTTAAACTTTAGAAGCTTTTAATTTAATAATATTGGACTTTGTTTTACATTAATAATAAGGGGGAAATGAAAACAAAAACAAAAGTGCTAATATTATTCTAAATTCTTGATGATATAGAAGCTTAATATTTGAAAGTTTATAATATAGTCACAAATATATTATGACAGAGGAGGAAAATAACATTTTAATATAAGAAAACTGTTGAAAATTGGAAAATACTTGATTTTCTAATACTTAAAATTGTAAAATACTTGATTTAAAACAACTCTCAATAATAATTTCTGAAAAACTACACTCTTTTATTCTGCAGTGAGAGAGAGGCTAGTGAAAGAAAACTGGATGAAGAAAAATCAAGCACCAAGCCAACAAATGATGCAAAGGTCATATCCCTTTTTTTCCCAACAGTTATATTTTAAAGATGTCAGAATAGTTCTCTTTCTCACCCTCAGGAAATTGCATTTTCCTCCAGATTTTTCAGCATTTGATAATTATTTAATTTTATTTTGCTTTGGGGGACACTCTTGGCAGTGCTCAGGGCTTATTCCTGACATCTCTTGGAGTCTCACCTGGTAGGAATTTGGGTAACCAAAGAAAACACTAGTCTATCCCTAGTAAGGTACACACCTTATCTGCTATACTATCTCTCCAGCCTCTTTTTTTTTTCTTAATTCTGTAGAGAATTAACTTATAATACGTGTGCCAGTTATTGCTTCAGTTCTCTTCTTTGGGAAAAGTGTAGGTTGAAAATGGTGCAGTTCTTTACCACTTCAATTACATGTTTCTTTTTGTCATCTTTAATTGTGAAACGTGACTTCAAGTAGCTTGTTCACATTGGTTTTACTCAGTTAGTACAATCCAATCTCAAAGTCTTCCCTTTAGTTTCTATCCTTGATTTTTTTTTTTTGACTGGAAGCTGTTTCCCAAAGATTCTCATGAAGTCCAGGGGTTTTCACTGGAGATTCCCAGACAATCTAGACAGAATTTCAGTACAATTACCCAACAATGATTTCCTGATGTTGCTTAGATACTGTCATGCTCCTGGTCTCCAGGTTTGCATCTCAAGATGCTTGGAGAATTATGTAGGGCTGAAAATCCAACCCAGATACTGCATGCCTATGTGCCCTGATCAATTCTTGATATTTTACTTTTCTGTTTTATTCAGATAGTTTTCTTAATGAATCAATAGTGTATATATATAAATATATATATAATGCTACCCTTTATTTTTGTTTGTTTTTTGTTTGTTTGTTTTGAGGTCACACCTGGCAGTGTTCTGGGGTTACTCCTGGCTTTGTGATCAGAAATCACTCCTGGAAGGCTGGGGGATACTTACAGGATCCCAATCAATCCCAGGGACGCTCTCCATTTTTACCTTTTAAGGCTGCGGAGATGTTTGCATTCAGTCTTTCAATGGTGATAACAATTTTAGTTTTAGTTCCTGTTAGATTGTTCTTTGGTCCAAATTACACCTCCTGTGAAAAAGACAGGGAAGTAGATATTGTGAGGAAAGACTGAAGAAGGAATAAGACTAGAAGTCTATTTTTCACTATTTATGTCCACATTTTTAGAAGCTTTGTAGAGATGCTCAGAACTAAACAGGATGGGAAGTTTAGACAGTCTGGGCCTTCACTGTCCTTCTTTGCCAGGGTTAAGTCCAGAGTGTGTGAACCCAGAATCAAGAGAAGACCCCCTAAAACAAAATTTGGGAGTGCTACTAAGCTGAGAAGAAAAAACCATGTTCACTTTCCCTTTTTACTTTTCTAGGATGAATGCAATAACTTTAAAACATACATGAGGAATGATCAACTCTTGTGCACTAAAGAAAATCACCCAGTACGTGGTGCTGATGGAAAATGGTACAAAAACAGGTGCTACATGTGCAGAAATATCCTGTAAGTTAGAGGATACTGTTTGTGTATAAACATCAAAAATAACCTACATTTGGGAAGTAACTGTTAAGTAAGTGTTATTGAGATAGAACTGCATTTCATGATAACACTGCAAATGTTTTAGGTATGCTTTGTTAGAAGTCAACATGTGACTTGTCTTCTACATTAGCTTCTTCCTTAAAATTGTCTTTCTCTGGGCAATTGATTTATTTTGCCTGATTTTGAGGAAATAGTATAAGACATATAGAAAACCTAAATCCTTTGCAGTCTTTTGCAACTTAGAAAACAATATCTTTTTAAACTAAGGGGCAAGGGAAGAGGGAACAGAATTTTAGAAACTTCCAGGTTCACATAAATCGATGATATATTTAATCAAGGCCTTAGTGTCCTTAAATCGGGATACCTGATATTAAGGAAGGCATGATAAGTTTTGGCAATGAAAATTCAGATGTAAATCTAATCATTATTTGACTTACATATTTTAATTGCTAGATCTCAGGAATATAGTTACAGGAAAGTATTCTACAATGTGAATTCTCAGACTTTTTCATTTACAACTCCTTTTCACCCAGGGATTGCAACATGGTCAAGTACTGACATAAATACCTTGGATTCATTGCATATTTGTTTTTGAATTAATTCTTGTGAGTTTCACATTTGGAAAACTTTTGCAGTTGCCAAATTTTTTGCCACCCTACAGAGTTGTGACTCACCATTTAAGAAGTGTGTTCTAGATCTTTTTTTCTCTACATTAGAATCAATAAAGAGGTTTTATTGGGGAAAGGGACAAAAATTCTCTGTACACCTCTAATCTTTAAATTAGTTCCAGTGCCTAATGTTTTTTAATAGTTTTCAGTTATTCTGATGAACAATGATACATACAGATGATTATCATCATGTGAAAACTACTGTGAACACATAATAAAAATAAGTCATTTTTGCTTTTTCTCTCTCTCTCTCCCTCCCTCCTTCTCTCTCCTTCCTCCCTCTCCCTCTCTCTCCCTCCCTTTCTCCCTCTTTCTTTCTCTCCCTCTCCCTCCTTCCCTTTCTTGCTCCCTCTCTCCCTCCCTCTTACTCCTTTCTCACTCCCTTTTCCTCTCTTCCTCTCCCTTTCTTCCCCTCTCTCCCCTCCTCTCCCCCTCTCCCTCTCACCCTCCTCTCACTTCTTTCTCTCCTTTCCCTCTCTCCCTCTCTATCTCCCTTTCCCTCTCTCCCCGCGCTCTCTCCTCCCCCTTTCCCTCTCCTCTCTCTCCCCCTTTCTCTTCTTCCCCCTCTCCCACCTCTCCCTCACCTCTCTCTCTCCTACTCTCTCTCTCCTCCTTTCCCTGCCTCTCTTCCCCTCTGTCTCCCTCTCCTCTCTCTCCCGCTCTCTCCTTCCCTCTCTGTGTCCCCCTCTCTCTTCCTCTCTCCCTCCCCTCTCTCCCCCTCTCCATATCCTCTCTCTCCTCCCTCTCTCTCCTTCCCTCTCTGTCCCCCTTTCTCTCCCTCCCCTTCTCATTCTCTCTCCTCCCCCCTCACCCTTTTCTCCTTTGCCCCTCTCCCTCAAAAAAAGTCATTTTTTAAGTTCTTCATAATATGTTTCTTGAGGTAGAAATAAGCAATACTCTCTTTTTCCTATTCTTGCAAATTTAATATAAAGGATTATCAACCACTACCCAAAATAAGACATATATTGAACCATGAGTTCTAAATCAACCCCAAATTGTGTTTCTTATTATAGAATTCTTGTAATTCTCCATTGAATGCTTTTTCAACTTTATATTAAAATATTTTATATTAAATTATAGGAGCTATTCTTTGTCATTTTAATTTTGTCTTTTTGTTTCCTTCTTTAGTCAAAAGGCCAGAGATAAACCAGCCGATATTAGGTCTTCAGAAGAGGAAGACGTTCTGGAACCCAGCAGGTCTTCTCTGGTAAAAATAATGTTTTTTTTTTTAATCTTTTACAAGGGTAGGGTGGTCAAAGGGGAGTAGAGGAGGGTGTTTGGGCCACACACAGTGTGATGCTCAAGAACAATTTATGGCTGTGCTCAGGAGTAAACCTTGGTGGTATGCTGCAAGACTTTACACCTCTAGAGACAAAAGATTAATTTAACTATTTCTAAAAAAGTATTTATTAGCTTCATTTGCCAAATGTTGAAATAATTGTGTTATCCTTTGCCTACCACATACCCAATTTCCATAAATAGATATACAAAGGCTTATAGTGTCAGATCTGTAAGCAGTAAATGTAACCTCTGTATAATAAGGGTTCTGATATTACTCATCTGTTCATTATGATGATGATGATTACCATTATTTATTGTTTTTTGAAACTAGCTGCTCTAAATCAATTAGAATCTTTAAAAGAATTCTGAAAAATTCTGTGATTTACATTATATGAAGCCAAATTAAGGATCCTCAATCCTCCGAATAGATCTAAAGGTTTCATTCATATTCATCTTCCGCTCTTTCCCCTTCACAAGGCAAATTCATTCCCCATTAGACTGCAAAACTGCTGAGCTAGCAATAAGCAATATATGATGCTAAAAATCTACCTATCTTCCTATCTATATCTACCTATCATCTATCTAATCTATCTACCTACCTATATAATCTATCTATCTACCTACTTACCTATTTACCTACCTGCCAATCTATGATCTATATCTATCTTATCTATCTATCCATCTATCTATCAATCATCTTTAGCTATTGGTTTGATCACCACCTGGTGGTGCAAAGGATTATTTTCCCATTCTGTGCTCAAGGATCACGAAATCAAGGGACTATATATGTCTCCAGGGATTTAACTTGAGTCAGTTGGTGAAAGGTAAGAGCCCTTTCTGCCGTACAATTGCTCTAAAACTTTTTATTTAAAATGTAGGCTGAAGGATAAAAAAGGAAAGTATAGATATTAAAGTACTAGCCTTGCATGCAACTGATTCTAGTTTAATATTTTGCATGGCATATGATTCCCCGATCACTGCCAGGATTGAGAACTTTTAGCTGTGGCTTCCAGAACAAATATAAATAAATAAAATATAGCTCATTACTGCTAGTAATTTTTATTTTATAGTAACAACCTAATAAGATTGTCCTTTTAAAATTTTGACAAAATCAAGAATTAAAGGAAGGAAGGAGCCTATGAGAGCATGAAATGTATTCAACTTTGACTTTTGGACTGTCCTAAAAGGGAAACTGGCTCCTAGACAGGGAAAAAGAACAATTGTACAGCATAAATTTTTCTTAATTATTTGTCCAATTCAATGTGGCAGATGAGTTGTCTAGTGAAATATGTAAAAATTGCATTCTGTAATTAATTAGATATTGAATTAATAATCTATTAGCATGAAAATGAGCTATCATAAAGCCTATTTTAACCTCTTTGCCAGAATTATTAAGGCATAATTAACTAATATAATGTACATGTAAATACAAAATGTATTTATTTATCTTTATTTATTTATTTATTTGCTTTTTGGGTCACATCCGGCAGTGCTCAGAGGTTACTCCTGGCTCTGCACTCAGAAATCGCCCCTGGCAGTCTCAGGGGACCATATGGACATCGAACCTGGGTTCGTCCCAGAGTGGCAGCTTGCAAAGCAAATTCCCTTTGCCCCTATGTTTCATTTTTAAATTTACTTTATTTAAAGAACATGTATCATATAGTTGACATAGTTCACCATAATATATTTGTTTCCAGATAAGTGAGAGCAAAATTATTTAAGAAAGAAGAGAAAGAAAAAATTTAAAAGTACAGTGACAAGCAAATTTGTGAAAATTCTATCTCCAATGAGGTCATTAAGATTTTGGCAGAAGGTTTAGTCAGCCCTTGTTTCTAGCTGACCATTCTGTTATTTCATTTGTTTCTGAGCATTAAGTGACCTCAGCTACATATTGGCATCTAAATTGGTGTGTTAATATGGGAATGATAGCATGAAATGAAGTGAAATGGTCCAAAAATTTTAAGTATTATTACTGATACTACAGTTTTGTGGGCATGTTCTTAGTTGCCAGGTTTCAGAAGTAGTGCAACATTGGAAAAGGGTTTCTACAATCACTCCAAAACAGTTCTGGTATTATATATACCTGGCATACTTGGATTTTGGTCAGATTGATGTCTCTGCAGAGAACTGTAGAGGAGTCTAAAATCAGGGCTATCGGTAAGGTGGCAATTATAGGTAATACTTTTAGCATCTCAGGGCCTTGATCTGCTTTCTCCTCCCAAGATTGCCAGATTCTAGCTGTGTGGTCAGTATTCCTATGATTTTTCATGGCCTGGTTTGCATCCCTTTTGAGAAAAGAGTAAGTCTGTGGAGCTGGACCAGTGAAAGACAAGGTGACAGCCCACTATGCATTTCTTTGATGCATTTCTATACTGAAAAAGTAGCTAACATTTCATTCACTTCACATAACTACAATATTTTGATAGTCTAAACATTTTAGACTTATATTCTAATTTTTAAATATAGTATAATATTATTTATATGGTATTGTTTTAATATAATACAGCATTCTTATTATTCAGTTTCTATGAGTTTAACTTTTTAAAATTCCACATGTGACACCATTGGTTATCATTTTTCCTACTTATTTAACCTAGCCTTTAAGTTTTTCTTCACTTTTGTAGATGTGTAATATTCCATTGAATATATAATATGAATATATATTTTATTTTCATTCTCAATGCAGCTATTGATGTATAATTTGGGGGGGGCACACCTGGTGATGCTCAGGGGTTCTTCCTGGCTATGCGCTCAGAAATTGCTCCTGTTTTAGAGGACCATATGGAATGCCAGGGGATCAAACCGCAGTCCATTCTAGGCTAGCACAGGCAAGACAGACACCTTACCACTCCAAGCTACCACTATGGCCCCTATTGGTGTATAATTAAGTAGTTTCCATATTGCAGCTTTTGTGAATAATATATATATATATTTAAATATCATTTCATATAAGGGCCAATAAATAGTATAACAGTTATAACCAAGTTACATTCCTGGCACAAAATAGTCCCCTGGTCATTTTCACATGCAGTTGTGGAAGTAGTATTATGAGGACTAGTCTGAGTATCCTGGCACCCTAGGGCTTGATTAATACCATACCTATGGGCCTTTGGATAGAACTTCCTGCCAGTTGGCTCAGAATCAACTGGAATTTCTGATTCTTGAGTAAAATGGAATTATTTGTTTAAGAAAAATCTTGTAAAAGTCTTAAGAAACTGAGATAGACAGAGAGATTGGCAGTTGGGGATCTGCTTTGTAACCCAGATGAACCATTTTCCAATTCAGGTCGGTGTTCCTCTTCTAGTCAATGAGCTACACTAAAATAAACACCACCACATTTCAAAGGTCTCAATGGAAAATAACACAGCACACAAGCATACTAAGTGAATGGTAGTTCTGAAGACTACGCTATTAAGACACCTATATAACCCCTATGACAGGATTTTAGTGAGGAAATGTTGAGGATGTTCAAAGAACTCAAAGAAACCACAAAACAGACAGCTTATAAGACACAAGAGGATATGAAAGTAGAAATGAAAAAACTTCAAACAGAAATGACAGAACTGAAAAACTTTGTTAGTGAAATAAAAAATTCACTGGCAGGTCTCACCACCAGATTAAAAGTTATGAGTACAAAATCAGTGAGCTCAAAGAGTACCTGCATAATACCTCCAGAACAACATAAATTTAAGTGTTTTAAGATAAACAAAGAAAAGGTGAAAAAAATCTCAATAATAAATAAATGACAACAGAAATTTGGGATAAATTCAACAAAACAGTATAAGAATCATTGGGGTCTCGGAGAAGATAACTCCTATGAAGAAGCAATAGGCAAATATATCATTACTGAGAAATTCCAGGGACCAAAGAGACCATGCAATCACATCCTGGATCCTCAAAGAGTATTAGCTAAAAGAGACACAAATAAAAACACCCCCAAGCACATCCTAGTCAGATTTATGAAATATATTGATAGAGATAAAATATTAAAATAGTAAGATCATAAAGAAAATTACATAAAGAGGTGCATCCTTAAGATTTAGAAAAGATTTATCACAGTCAACCCTTCATACATAAAGGCTATGGTGACATATAGTGAAAACCTCAATGAAATGAATGCCTCACCAAGAATACTTCACCTAGCCAATTTCTCATTTAAGTTTGAAAGAAGGATACACAACTTCATGGATAAGCACCAATTCAGGAACATTACAGGCTTAAAACCAACCTTAAAATAACTGGAGTGTCTAAGTTAAAACAAACATTCTCCAAAACATACCAAACTTCTACAAAATGACACTAAAAAATTTCATGACAATAATCTCTCTTAATGTCAAAGATTAAATAAAACAATTAAGAGACACAGAGTGGAAAAACGTATCAGAAAATTGAATCCAACATCTTCTGCCTGCAAGAAACACATTTGAATAATCAGAGCTAACACATACTCAAAGGCAAATGTTGAAAGACAACCCTTCATGAAAAAAAAAAACTCATAAATGCAGAGTAACACAGTTAAAGAATTTGGAAAATGACCAACAAAATGAGTGAAGAACAGGCATGATTAAGTAGTAAAATTTAGAACAGTAAAATAAATAAGAGACCTCAAAAATAATATAAAAGATCAATGAAAACAAGAGTTGGTTCTTTGAAAAATAAACAAATTGATGAAAGACACAAAGAAAAAATACTAATAATATGAATCAGAAATGAAATGAGGAATGTCACTACAGATAATACAGAAATTCAAAAGGTGATCAGAGATCATTTTCAGAATTTTTGTGCCACAAAAATGAGAGAACCTTGAAGAAAGTATTAAATTATTGTATTTCTATAACCTCCCAAGTTTGAGCCAAGATGATGGGGAATGCCAGAATAAACCCTACACTATCAAGGAAATTGAAATAGAAATCAAAAGAAAATAGAATCAAATAGAAATCAAAACAAAAACCCTAGCCCAGACAGATTCAGTAATATACTCTTTGAAACCTTTAGAAAGGACCTACTGCCAATCCTTTTCAGTCTCTTTGAAGAAAATTAAGAAAAAGAAATGCTCCCAGTTTCTATGAATATCACCTTGATACCAAAAGCTGGCAGAAACATCACAATAAAAGAGAATTTTTTTGGCTAATATTCTTTAGGAACACAGATGCAGAGATCCTCAACAAAGTGCAAGCAAAGAATTCATCAATTTATCAAAAAGTTCATAGAGGATTCCTCCCAGAGATTTAAGTATGGTTTAGTATATGAAAGTCAATATCAGTATAAAAGAAACAATAAAAAGTACATGATCAGATCAATAGATGTTAACTAAAGTCAATATAGTCAAATCTACTTACTACAGTGGCAAACATTATTGTCAAAAGGGAAAACCTAAAATCCTTTCACCTAAGACCTAGCACAAGTTTGCCCATTTTTGCCACATCTATTAAAAATATTAATAGGGGCCAGAGCAATAACATAATGGGTAAGGCATTTGTCTTGCATGCAGTGGACCTGGTTCAATCCCCGACATAAGATATCATTCCTGAGCCTGCCAGAAATACTTTCAGAGGACAAAGTCAGGAGTAACCCCTGAGTGCTACTAGGAGTGACCCCCCCCAAAAAAAAAAACACAACAACAGCAAAATAGTGCTGAAAGTACTTGTCATAGCAATAAGGCAATAAAAAGTTATCAAAAACATCCTGATAGGAAAGCAAGAGACAGGCTTGTTAACTATTTGCAGTTGGCATGATACTATATTTAGAAAATACTAAATACTATACAAAAATAGTCTAGAAAAAATAATTTTGAAGAGTAAAGTGGCAAGCTTCAAAATCAATACACACACACACACACACAAAAAAAAAAACCACAGCCTTTCAACTCAGACCTCTTTTTAATGCTATGGATAAAAGTCAAGTCAAAATAGATTAAATAGGGGCCGGAGAGATAGCATGATAGCATGCCTTTCATGCAGAAGGTCAGTGATTCGAATCCCAGCATTCCATATGGTCCCCTGAGCCTGCCAGGAGCAATTTCTGAGCATAGAGCCAGGAGTAACCCCTGAGCGCTGCCGGGTGTAACAAAACAAAACAAAACAAAATAGATTAAATATCATGATATTGTACCTGAAACCATCAGAGAAAAAAAAATAAAGGCAGAACACTCCATAAAATTGAAGTTCAATGGATCTTCAAGGATAAGACACCAATGACCAAGCTAGTAAAAGCAAGATAAAAAAAAAAATGAGACTACATTAAACTAAGAAACTTTGGTACCTCAAAGGAAATGCTGACTTGGATACAAAGACTGCTTGCTCATACATTGGGAGAAACTATTGAAACAGTACCCATCTGAAAAGGGGTTGATACATACGCTATATAAGGCACTGGTAGAGTTTAACAAGAAAAAATCTCACCCCATGGAAAAATAGGAAGAAGTGATGAGAATTAATTTCTTCAAATTGCCAAAGATATAATGAAAAAACGTTCTACACAATTAATCTTCATGAGAAGCAAATAAAAAAAAAACAATGAAATATCATCTCATATCACAAGGACTGAAACTCATCAAACAAGAACAACCAGTGCTAGAACAAATGCAGGGAGAAAGGGACTCTCATTCATTGATTAAGTGAATATTAACTGTTCTAGCCTTTTTGAAAAAAAATTATGGATATTCTTTAAAAAACTAGACTTGAGCTCCCATATGACCCAGCAATATCACTCCTATGAATATGCTATAGGAGCTCAAAATACCACAATGTAGAAAAGTCCTATTACATTTTGAACTGTCCTAATATTGAGAATGTATGAGGGAAATGTAGAGCCTGTTTAGGGTACAGGCGGGGGTTGGGTGGGGAGGAGGGTGATTTGGGACTTGGGTGATGGGAATGTTGCACTGGTGATGGGTGGTGTTCCTTTTATGACTGAAACCCAAACACAATCATGTATGTAATCAAGGTGTTTAAATAAAAAAAAAATTAAAAAAAAAAAAAAGGAAAAAAAAAAAAAAAAAAGAAAAGTCCTATGTACAGCTATGTTCATCGCAGCTCCATTTACAATAACCAGTATCTAAAAATAGCTAGTGTCCAAAAACAGAAGAGTCAATAAAGAAACAGTGGTATATCAACACAATAAAATATTACACGGCTGTTAGAAAAAATAACTCATAAAATTTGTTTATGCATAGATAAATATTAAGAGTGTTATGTTGAACAAAATTAGTCAAAAATCAGAGTGATAGTCATAGAATTATCACACTCATTTGTTGGACATAAAAATATGATATGATGGGCCGGAGAGATAGCATGGAAGTAGAGCATTTGCCTTGCATGCAGAAGGACAGTGGTTTGAATCCTGGCATCCCATATAGTACCCCGAGTCTGCCAGGAGCGATTTCTGAGCATAGAGCCAAGAGTAATCCCTGAGCGCTGCCAGGTGTGACCCAAAAATATTATATGGTAATATTATATGTAATATTATATATGGTGCTTATATAATATGGTAATAATATCCAAATATTATATAATAATATATGGTAAAATATTATATGGTAATATAATGATAATAACCCAAGACAATAGGAATGAGGGACAGAGGTCCAGTTCATGGTAGGAGTGTCTTGAAGAAAAAATCAAAGAAAGAAGAGAGAGAGAGAGAGAGAGAGAGAGAGAGAGAGAGGGAGAGAGGGAGGGAGGGTGGGAGGGGAGGGAGGGAGGGAGGGAGGGAGGGGAGGGGAGGGAGGGAGGGAGGGAGGGAGGGAGGGAGGGAGGGAGGGAGGGAAAGAAGAAAAATGTTTGTCTCAGAGATAGGCAAGGGAGAGAGCAGGGATATGGGTGGGAAAGAAACTGGGGACACTGATGGTAAGAAATGAAGAATATTGGACATTGTATGATTGAAACTCTAACGAGTAACTTTGTAACTATGTATCTCATGGTCGTTCAATTAAAGAACATAATAAATCAAGAGGTATAAAACATAAAAACAAAAAATAAAAATAGTGTTTGAGGGAGATATTCTTTTCTGCAAAATAATTATTCTCATTTTCTTCTTATGGATACTGGTCAGTTTGGCTGTGCTCTTTGCCACATATGTTCTCTGCATTGTGTTCCTTGCTTCTTGGTTTATATATAATATATGTTATATTTTATATTATTACATTACATTATATTATTTATAAACCAAAATATATATTATATGTAATATTGTTATATTACATATAATATATATTTTTTTTTGGTTTGGGGCCTCACCAGGTGACACTCGGGGGTTACTCCTGGCTATGCGCTCAGAAATTGCTCCTGGCTTGGGGACCATATGGGATGCCGGGGGATAGAACTTCGGTTCATCCTAGGTTAGCATGTGCAAGGCAGATGCCCTATCACTTGTGCCATTGCTCCAGCCCCTAGATACCATATTTCTAACCAAAAATATCAAATAAGGAAATTAAGCATCTCTAATAAAAATTGTAATAAATACAAGAGCTCGACCAATGTTACATTTCTTTATTACTAATTTTTTGAAATATAAATAAGAAAATATAAATGTTTTCCCAAATTTATTTATTTTGATTGTCAATGATAATATTTATTTTTTATTTGACTGTTCAGGATTCTGAGATGTGCAAGCAGTATCGAGTATTGCCCAAGATGGGTTACCTTTGCCCAAAGAATTTGCAACCTGTCTGTGGTGATGATGGTCAGACATACAACAATCCCTGCATGCTCTGCCATGAAAATCTGTAAGTATACAAGTCACATCATTGTGTCCTTCAATATAGAGTACTTTCTGCAATTATACACAGTAATGTGTTAAGTTTGACAAATGTTGTGACTATAGTAAACAGAATTTTGATTTTGTAAATAATCTTGAATATTTGTGCTGGAGAGAATATTCAAGTAACTTATTGGAGAAAATTTGTTATGTATTTTACTTAGTGGAAGGAAAACAAAAAATTAATTGGATTGTAACAATTAGAGAAAATATCTGTAAGTCCATGTATACTTATGAGAACATGAATAGCTTTCATCCTTTTATATCAAGGAAAAAGCTGAAAAATCTTTCTGTTCAGAGTCAACTCTCATAAGATTTGGTGGTCCTTATGACTACCTGGTAGTCACAAACTTCCCATCATTTTAAGTTGTCTTCCCATAGCTGAGAAGATCCTGAAAACTGGGAAAATGACTAATCTGGTGTCTTGCCACAACCTGACAGGGTTTTGGGAGGGCTTTATAAATTTATTTTACAGATATGTCTTTTTTAAATTTTTGGTAATTGGTTGTAGCTTCGTTGTTTTCCTACTCAAATGTTGACTTATCCTTCCATATACATCCCTCACCTCTTCCTACTGTTTGTCCAATATTCATTGAAAACATGATTACAAACCCTATTTTAGCCAGCCAACCCTAACTTACACCACGGTCTTAGTATATTATGTAATTCTTAGGGAACTCTAAGCATGGTCTAGAATATAGCAGTGTCTTTTATCCTGATTTAAGTACTGAATAAATGATTAAATTTATCTTGATTTTATTTTAAATCAGTTTTCAAAAGCAAAATACCTTCACAGTTATGTATTGAGACTAAAAGTAACTCAATTCTGAGTGTTAGGATATTAATCTTATGATTATATTAATTTAGGATATTAAGGGTATTAATCTTATTATTTAGGTCTAAATTTTTCCCTCTGTACAGTATTATTTAATTTAACACAGTAGTTCCTTACAATTTGGGCAATGAAATATTTATTTCAGGGTCCTGTGATTCTGTATGGCGAGTGTTTACCTTGGGTAAGCCTTGAAAACCTGTGTTCAGTCCCTAGCACCCCAATACTCCTCTGAGCACAGAGCCAGGAATAAGCCCTGAAAACCACTGAGTATGGCCCCATAAACAAACAAAATATTTATTTCATAAAATAGAGAAAATTTTCTACATCCATAAAAGAAGAGAAAATCTTGTAGTACCAACAGTTTATATACATAATACTTATGGACACATAAAACTTTATTTCTCTCCATGGTTCATACATATATTCAAGAGTTAAGAAATCCCTTTTAGGGCATAAGTAAAATAATTCAGTGACTTATTGCTATATGAGTCTTATCATTCAGCACCAAAAATCTCTCAATTTTTCTTTAATGGAAGTGTGAAAGTCTGAGTTATCCACAAGATGTCCTTCAAGAATACCATTAAGTATATAAATCTATATAACAAGATCTTCCTTCCATTCAAGGAAAAATTTAGTCAGAAACTCATATAATTAAAATATTAATATGGTTTTGCTCATATTAATTGTTCAACCTAAATAAACTAAAATCAGTACCCTAAAGGAAAGATGAAGACTGTCCCAAGCAAGAAAGTGGTTTCTGTGATTTTAGAGGAAACAATAGGTAAAGAGTTTCAATTTGAACAACTATTAAAGCAAACAATTAACTGCCTTAATAGGGCATCTCCAGCAACAACATCTCCAGTAGCAATAAATATTCATCTTATGTAAAATATTTATTAATAGTGAGGCTGGGGAGATAGCATGGAGGTAGGGTATTTGCCTTGCATGCAGAAGGACGGTAGTTCGAATCCCAGAATCCCGTATGGTCCCCCAAGCCTGCCAGGAGTGATTTCTGGGCATAGAGGTAGGAGTAACCCCTGAGTCCTGCTGTGTGTGACCCCCAAAAAACAAAAAATATATATTTATTAATAGAGAAGTATAAAATATCAAATTTCTAAGATCATTTTGAGAAACATTATTATCAAATTCAGACTGCATGTTCAGGTCTTACCATATTTTATAAGATTTACTTATGTGTAAAATATAGAAAATGAGCCAAAAGTATTGAACTAGGCTAAGATACTTTTTTTTTTGGTTTTTCGGGCCACACCCATTTGATGCTCAGGGGTTATTCCTTGCTAAGCACTCAGAAATTGCCCCTGGCTTGTGGGGACCATATGGGATGCTGGGGGATCGAACCACGGTCCTTCCTTGGCTAGCGCTTGCAAGGCAGACACCTTACCTCTAGCGCCACATCGCCGGCCCCAAGGCTAAGGTACTTTTATTGCATGTGGCTGACCCTAGTTTGAATCCTGGCATCACTGAGCAATGCCAACATTGAGAAAAGATCTAGGATACTACCCTGAATAAAGTTGTAATATAAATACAATATATACATATACTATACATATAAGTATACAATATATAAATACAATAATGCTGTATTATGAACACAAGATAGAGAAATGTTCTATATATAATTTTCTATATTACATTATTACTTAATAATACCTAATTTATCCATCCTAATTTTCCCACCTACAAAATAAAGATTTTTTTAGGGGCCGGAGTGGTGGTGCAAGTGATAAAGTGTCCTGCCTTGCCCATGCTAGCCTAGGATGGACCAAGGTTTGATCCCCCTGTGTCCCATATGGTCCCCCAAGCCAGGAGCGAGTTCTGAGCACATAGCCAGGAGTAACCCCTGAGTGTCACTGAGTGTGGCCCCAAAACAAAAATAAATAAATAATTTTTAATATGTGGTTTTCACATATTTTTCAACATGCAGCAATTTGGGGGCTGGGATGTGGTTTGTGAAACACCTGGTATTCCTCATAGGTATTCCCAGCTCTTTGTTCAGGAATCATTCCCAAAGTGAGTGGTTACAGCATGCAAGATGAGAGCCTTAATATCTCTTTCTTTCTAGACCCCCAATTTTTATAAAGAAAAATTGTGGCAATA